>NW_028258305.1:34012651-34315681 GCF_053883595.1 Heterocephalus glaber
ATATGGACAAAATGGAGCCTGAGAAGTTTGAATAAAAAACACTGGGCGGTGAACATCCTTATATGCCATACAAAAAGATTTGGACTTTATGTTATATGTCTGCAGATAAAAGATTTTAGTATTAAGTTCTTATTTTTTAAATTTTATCTTTTGTGAAAGTTTGATAGATAAAAATGAATAAAAGTGAATAAAGAGTGGAGTAGCCACACGTTTCATGCCCTCTCAGGGGAATGGAGAGGAAAAGAGAGGCTGAGGGTCAAACCACACCAAAGTGGTAGAAGACACGGAGCCAGAAAGCTATCAACACAGAATCACAGAATCCACAAGCCCCCTTGCTATGGAAGGGGAGGGGAGTCTTCCATGACCACAATCTCTCCTGATCTACCTCTTACCTGCCCCAAGTTGCCTATCAGCTGTCATCACTGGCTTCTCTTCATCTACTTTACCCTTACAAGCTGTTGGAGGACAGGAGCCCCACCTTGAACCATTTCTCACTCTATATACACTGCATAAGATCTTATCCTCTCTTAATGAATTAACCGAGATGCATATGCCAATGGCATCCAGATACCTATTACCTAATCTTAGTGTCTCACCTGAGATTCTGGGTGGACTTTTCCACTTGCCTCTCTCTACATCTCAAACCCAGAATGCTAAATTTGTTTCATCAAAGATGATTTGAAAGCTCTTTCCTTCCTTTGTCCACATATCATGAAGAAAAAATAAATCCCAGAGATGTTTGTTGTTCTCCCCAAGTTCACTTTTCTCTTCGGTGTGTGAAAAGGGCATAGAACCCAAACACTTTGACTCACATGTCTTCTTGCTTCTACTGTTTAATGTGGTTTATGTATTGATCCCAATGAGACTCTGTGCTTTGGAAAAAGCACTGATTAGAGTGTGAGGAGGCCGGGGATTTAGCTCAGTGGTTTTGCTGCCTGCTGCACAAGCACAAGGATCCGAGTTCGATCCCCAGTACCAAAAAAAAAAAAAAAAAAAAAAGTGAGGAAATACAAAGATCCATAAAAGACTTTAAGCAGCCGATAATCAAATATCAAGAATAAATATGTGGTACAACACTAGGCAAAATATAATTGCCCCATGACAGTTATGAGGAAAGAGCTATTGGAGTTTACATGAAGGATTGTGTATGTTGTTTTATTCTGTTTGGTTTTTAAGATGTAATATGGTCAGGTGCAATGGTGCATGCCTGTAATGCCAACTATTCTGGATGCTGAGGCAGAAGGATGACATTGAAGCCAGGCTGAGGAACTTAGCAAGATCAGGTCTCAAAATGTAAAACGAAAAGGCAGGAGATGGAGCTCAGTGGTAAAGTGCCCCAGAGTTCCATCTCCAGCAGTGCCAAAAAAGTGACATGTGTTTGTGTGTTTACTTGTGACTTTAGCAGTACTCCTAACCATATTTACTTTCACATATCAAGCATACCGTTGGTATCACATAGGCCCCCGGCAGCAGAAAGCCCCAAATTAACTTTAGGTTCAGAGATGGTGGTTTTTAGGCACTGGCCACCCAAAAAAGAACAAAAATTAATTAACTCTCTAAGACTAGAGGAATTCGGGAGTGGAGGCAAATATTGAAGAACAGTGAGGAACACATTTTGACCCTAGAACAGTTGGTACCTTGCACAAATTACAAGAGTATCATGAACAAGCCATCAGGATTTCTTCCCACACAGCATAGCCCTGGGCACAAAATCTAACCTGTTTATTTCAGCTGCAGTAGTCAGGAGAGAGAGTTGGCCTTGAAACTGTGTATCTATAGCAGTTCTTTCTGTCTTTTCTGAGACTTCTTTAGGTTCAGAACTCTTTAGGGAAGCAGAAAAAAATGCAGAGCTCACTGCAGTGAAATGCATATCACTAGAAACATTTTCAGAGAAATTGCCTGTTAGGGAAGATGTTACTGCATGAGATCCTTGACATCCTCTTACGAGCTGTGAGTGAAGGAAATAAGGAACAGGAGTTCAGCAACATTGATGGAGAATCTAAATTTTAAACAATCTGTTTGGCAGTTTCCTAGGTTATACCTTCTGGCTTAGAAAAAGAGGGCAGATCGATCCCTGGTACCAAAAAAAAAAAAAAAAAGAATAGAGAAAAAGAGGGCAAATTATGACAGTGAAAAGGAACATCCACCCGCCCTAGTTCTTTTGAAGTTCTTGTACCTGAAAAATTCAAAGCACTTAGAAAATTACCCTAGATTCATTTCCAGGGAAGTAGGAGAAGGGGGGGGGGTGCTTCAAGTCACAGTGAAAAGACCAGAAAATAAACTTCAGAGGAGAAATTATAGGCAAGAACAATGAAAAATCATCCCTTGTGACATAAGTATCTACATATCTACATAAATAGATCAAAACATACAGAACTAAAAATTCTAGGACGTGACTTGGTATAGAGCAGGACATTTCAAACCTTAACAAGAGTTTAAGCACTTGGAGAGCTTGTCTAACTGCATGGGTTGGTTTAGTAGATCAGATGCAGGTCCTGGGAGTCTGCCTTTCAACACCTTTCCAGGTAATGGGGCATGAGCTGTGGACAATTGGCCCACACTAGGACAATAAGGGGAAGGAAGTGGATTGGATGAGCATGGACTGGACACTTCTTTTTCTCTTTCCTACCTAACCACAGTCACATCACTTGCAAATTTCACAATCTGCAGGCAGAAACCTACTCTGCATGAAACTCCGTTCTTATATAATGGGATCATGATGGTACACCTAAAATTGAGTGTTATTGAGAAGTAATGCATCTACAAATTCCTTAATTAGACAGGCATGGTGACACAGTCCTGTAATCCCAGCACTCTGGGAAGCTAAATCAGGAAAACTGCAGGTTCAAGTCCAGTCTGAGTGACTTACTGACTTATCAGTAGATTGTTCTCAAAATAATAATAAAAAATGTCTGGGTAGGACCCAGGCATAAAGTTGTTTCTTAAAAAATAAATAAACCCTTCAAGTAATTCTGGTATGTTGTCAGCGTTGAGAAGCGCTGGATCCATGAAAGGAATAATTACTGAACAGAAACCAGCTAGAAAAGCCAAGCAAAGTTGAGTAGGTTGCTACAGAAATGGCAAAGAAAAACCAGAAGTGTTGTGGGTCTAAAATGGAGCTTCCCTCTGAACAAAACCTGGTTTCTCCATTGAAATTATATTTTTGTAAATGGGAGCAGCTGGTGAAGGTGATGATAAGCATTAGCATATCGCTACTTTTAAGGAACATATAGAAGAATGCCTGTGAAGTGTTTAAATGTCTTTTAAGGGCTCTGAAATTATCTAGCGTCATCGTTACCCTAGATTCATCAAATGACTCCTGTATCTAGAATATAGAATAGAAGAGAGTGTGTCTGATAAGAAGAATTCCTTTAAAGCAGTCTCTGTCAGAATTCAACCTCTTTGGACACAAAGTCCCTTCAGGGTATAAGGAATTCTGTAGCTTGCACAATAAACGTAATAGTGTAAAGATATAAAGCATTTAATAGGGTAAATCTTATTTGGAGAAAAAAATTAAGCTCAACAGTGAAAAAATATAAAAATACTATTTTATAAAGCTCCAAATATGGCTGCATTCTTCTTTGTGGAATTTAAGGCATGTTTTGGTATTATAAAATAAAGTGTGAACAGCTAATAGTTTTAGGGTGAGATAGATACATAGATAGATAGATAGATAGATAGATAGATAGATAGATAATAGATAGATATTACAGTGCTTGATTCTTTAACATTAATTGAGTTCTTTCAATAACTCACTGAGATCACTGTTATTATTATCTTGATTTTATAAAGAAATCAAGGTAAGACCAAATACTTGTTCAATAGATGGGATACACAAGGATTTGAACACAGGCAGCTTGATCCAAAGACTATTATGATGACAAATCTACTATAATGAGTCTGTAATCTGATGAAATGTACTAAGAGGATGAGGGGGATTGAAAATGATCAATATATGTACCTGTACCATTTCTCCATAATGAATACCACCATTCTACCCTGCAAACATGCACTAATACAATAAGATTTTAAATAAATACATACATAAAAATTATTTTTCCTTAAAAAGAAAAAGTCTCTCTACCTTAATATTTGAACATCTTTCTGGGAAAGACTTCTCATCAATGCCATGGAACGTGATAGGTTATATGCTGATGGTTTCCGTTTTTAACACTTGTTTCCTGCTCCTACTTTAAGCTAGGCCTTCTAAAAATATAGCATGTTTCCAGGGAAGCTAATTTTTGCAAATCTACTTCTCATTGCTAGACAATGAATGATTAGATTGTGAATGCCACTGTTCTGAGAAATGTGGTTCATTTTCTTAGCATCAGTGCTTAGCACAGTGTAAAGTTGGAAGAGTAGCTAGCGATAAATGCACCACTCAACAATAGCTATGTAAGTGAGGATGAAGAAATTATAAATAGAAAGTGGTCAAAGACAGAGATTTATATTTGAGCAGCAGTTTAAAACACGATAACATCTCTTGAGGAAGAAACATGAAGACAAATTAGGGAAGAGCTAATGTCAGGGTGTACATTTACATGATTTGGCTGGCTCATTTATATTATTTTTAGGAGGAAATATTTTGATTGAAATAATATCACAAACATCACTTTTTACTCTGAAAAATGAAGAAAGAATGAAGAGTAGGAAGAAAGGAAGTAAGAGAGCCCAATAAAAGAAAAAAAAAAGGCTTGTGCTCTAGGCTTTTCATACATTCATCAATATTCATTGAAAATTTCTATGTCAGCTGTGTCCCTTAGGTGTGAAGGGAACAACTGACAATATTAAAATGCAGACATGTAGATGACACCTCTGTTCTCACTGATTTTATGTATCAGTAGGGAGGAGAAATACAAAACAAGGAAATTAAGGTAATAGTAAGTTCCATCAATATAAGCTAGCAGGGTAGCATGAAGAAAATGTAATAAGTTAAAGGCAGACATGGATGGTGCTCCTAGCATGTGAAAGGACAGTTGTACTTGGAAAGTGACATTGTACAGAGACTTGAATGGCAAGAAGAAAGTGGCCCGATAAAATCCAGGGCACAGCATTTCAGGCAAAGGAAATGGTGATGACAAGGTGTCAACAAATATGATCTCAGTGAGGTCCAGGAAAGACCAGTGCAGCTTCACACAGAGAACTATTCGGGGATATCCCAACAGAGTCTTAGTGGAATCCTAAGAATGCCCAACATCCTATCATCAACTGCTGATAAGAATATGAACATAGAACAGTGAGGGTTCTCAGCTGGGCAACTAGGGAACCACTGTTGTCTTGAAATTTTAAAGGTATAGTTGAGGATATGTGGGCTTCTGAGTCCAAGTATCAAAAAAAAAATGAGTCAGATTGACATGGCATTTAGGGAGGATCCACTTGGTAAAGAGTCGCGCATTCAAGCTTACTAATCTTACAGGCCCAGCAGGCTGAGGCCAAAGGGTATGAAAGGTCATTCCCGAGATGGTTTGCTTATGCAGCTGATTCTCAGCCAAGACCGAGGCCATATCACTTGTCATGCTTCCCATAGTTGAAATCCTGTTTGTTATGTCTTGGGTCTCATGTGAGGATCGCTTTGGGCTGGGAACATCCTGGAGAATGTCTCGGTTTGTTCCTGCTTGAACTAGATTAGAGACCAGATCATATTCAAAGAGAAAAGAACATTAAACAACACCTGCTGTTTATGCATTTACCTTGAATAACCTTTGCAAGTACTATATAAGCAATGTGTAAGCTAAGAATAAACGTCCTGTTTCTCTTCAGGATCCCCTGTGTCCCGCTTCTATTTCTTTGCGGCCCCCTACTCTCGACCCCTTTCCCGCTGAGGTCGAATAACATCAGATGATAAGAAAATAAGACATCTAAATATTTTAGCCAATAAGAAGAGAGACTGAAATGAAGTCAAAATACAAACAAAAGAGAAGATCAATGAGTATTTCAAAGGTTAAATCATATGATTCAGGATTCAAAAGGTAGAATTCTATTTGGAAGGACAGAAGTCTGAGAAAAGACTATATAGAGTGAGAAGGGATAAAAATGCAGCAATTGGAAAATCTGAAGTGGAAGGACAAAATCAGAGGTAGTTCGTGGCATCTAGTTTTTCTACCACTACCATCAAAGTAGACAGTAAATAGTAAAGTAGATAGTAAAGTAATTTCTTAAGAATAGAATCATTAGGAGCAGGATCGGTCATCTGAGAAAAGTCATGTAACACAGAAAAAGAAGAGAAGCAATGGTAGTGACTAAAAGGTCGAAAGCTAATCAAAGCCAGAAACCCTACTCTCTGACTCTATATAAAATATCACCCATTGAAAACCTACTTGATTCTCATTGTCTAAAACATGATTTGGATTTATACAGGTAGAATATGACAAGTATTATTTTGGGGAGCCTGATTATATCATTATTCTCTCTACAAGATTGAGTTTAAACTCCTCAGCATGGCACAAAATGTCTCACAAGATCTGCTCAAGATTTATCTTTCTAGCCTTCCTTCTCACATATTCTCCCACAAACCTCTTCTTCTACCTCAACTAATCCATTTTCTATTGTGCTAGATTTTAAATTTCTACACTTTTCCACATGCTGTTCATTCTATCTGGATGGTACTCTTAAGTGATTTGTGATAGCATCTCAACATAAATGCCTGCAAATGTTGTCAAGTTCTGCATCATATTAGCACAGAAGTGTCACTCAAGGCCTACATACACACAAAAATGTTTGTTACCAGCTAAACTATCTCAAAAATTTCTATCTGGACAACTTTTGAGAAATAGACAGATCTTAAATAACCATTCTCATATGTCATCTTTAGTGAGTAACAATTTATTTATTTTCAAACCATATACCTAAAGTTCTGAATAAGTTCAACTGTAGAAAGTTGTACTACAAAGTAATTTTGATTTAACTACAAGTACAAATAACTGTAATTTTGAGTACTTAGTATATTCTAGGCAATATATTAAATAGTTCACATGGAAATTTTCATAATAACTCTCTATGATAAGTATAATTATCATTCCCATTTTACAGATGAGGGAAAACAGGCTTAAAGAAGTTGACCAGTTAACAAAAAGTTTCAGCGAGAGTGAGAAGGTAGAGATTTAAACACTGGTGGTCTCTTTTTCCACACATACCCACAATGTAGTGTCTCTGACATGCTATGCACTAGAACCACTCAGATAGTTCAGAGTATTTTCTTATTTTTATCTCACCCTTCTTAATAAGATAGATCCTCACTGTCTCATATGCGGTTACCCCGCTACATAATTTATAGCAGTACTCAGGACTGAATATCTAATACCTAAAATAATATCAAACTCATTTAATAAATACCATAATCAGTACTAGCTATATTTTAGTTTTAGGAATGTGTAACTCTCTTACTACTCAGAGAGTTTGCCATGTACATGTATTCTCCACCTCTAAAATTAAAGAAAACACAATGGGCTATTTTAGGTAATCTCTTGCTTTTCCTCGTAGAAGGAAAAGAACTAGTGTACTTTGAACAGATTTCTAGTAGTACATACCTCTCAACACAGTAACTCAGCTAAAAATTTGAGTGACCTTTGAGTATTTGACAGAATAAAAGTAAAGATTGAAACATTTGACATTGAAACATGTAAATATTTGATGCATAGGTATTAAAAGAGCAGGATGGTTAATTAAATAATAAATGACCAACTATGCCTAAGTGGTTTTGAAAATTCTCAGTAAATTTGGTGGTGATATATTCAAAATTATCATCATAAAAGCCATTATACTTGCTTTTCACCTTGATGATTTAAAAGTCTTAAATAAGAGCCTAAATGAGGATGTTTATGGAGTGAACCTGTGAATGAAGTGAGAAGACTAAAAGAGACTGAGGACAGAAGCAAACATTTACTTTGAAAATGAAAATTTGGCCAAACACGGGATGAGGTAAACCCTTGGAGAAAGCACACTGCACACAGAAGTGAGGAGCAAAGGCAATGAATGGGTAGTGGATCATCAACTCAAATGACGTTGAATTTTTCTAGCAAACAGTATTTCTAAATCATAAATCTTGTCATGAACACAAAGAGGATACAAAGACAGTCTATAGTCCACAAAGGAAATCACTGATTTAAAAAAAAAAAGATGAAAAATCAATGAGGCCCAGAGCAATTCAACCTCCAAAAAAATATTTGGCAGCATACACTGAATGTGACTCAGTTCTTTAGGGAATTTCATGCCTAGCCAAAGATTTGTCTCAGAATGTTATTACCATTAGCAAATGCCTTTTAATTAGGATGACTTTTATATGGCACTAAGGTCACATTTATAAAACTTTATAGTGCTTGGGGGTAAAGCTAGTTTACTTAGGGACTACTCCTACTATTTAATCATTGTTTTGGAAGGTTTCTCTTCTGAGCAACTTCCAAATGTGTCGCCTTGGTTTGATTTTACCTTTTCTTGTAACCCAAGGTCATTTGAGCAAAGTTATGAAAAATTGTCTAGTCTCAATCCACTAAGCTATTGAGAAATTATTATTTATAGTATTTGCATTTTCAACCTACTAGGAGAGTTTATAATTTTGACAGTTTCAGATAAACATTAATTCATGCTTTCATCTGAAATGCTGTAACAGAAAGAATATTTAAGGTTTTTGCGAAACACTGTGTGTATACATTTAAAAGATAACCTTCCCCTCCCTATTGTTTTGTCTCTCAATCTTGAGCTAAAAAAATCATGTTTTCTGGAGGGTGGTTGAGGGAATATGTGGGATAGCAAATCACAAGAGGAAGAACACTTGCATACGAATGTTTATAACACAACCAGATGAAGAGTTCCATGGATTGTGCTAAGCCTGCCTAGCTGTCCTATTTCATTTCACTTTAGAGTATATAGCAGTGCAGTGCATCATCTCAGTATACTGATGCAAACAGGAGGGCAGTGGGGGCAGCTGCCTAGACTCTAGGCTGCTGAGACCAAGAGTTGGTCCTTTCCAGCATCTCGGAGGAAGATGCACTGACACCTGATTTCCTGGGGCCCTAAAATTCCTGTCATGCGGTGCAGCTGGCTTTCTTGACAACTTCAGTACATAGCCAATACCTGACCTAAGCTGTCCAATGCCTCGGTGATCTTCACCCTATCAAAATGTCCTTGGAACTGTCTTATCAATAGTAGATCCCTGTGTTCAATTTTGTCCCCTCAAATCAAGATATAAAGTGAACTCACTTAAGAGTGTGTTAACATTGATAGTTATAACTGATAGATATTGACTCATCCTTGCCATGATACTTTGAAATAGGAAAAGGTCCAAAGGGGTAGGGGTGGTGGGAGGAGATGGGGATAGGGAAGAATGGAAAGGAAAAATTATGAGGAAAAAAAATGGAAACAAAGTCTATGTAAATAGGGAAGGGTGTTGGGGAGAAGGGCGTACAGGTAATGGGGAAAAAATAAGAACCAAGATACATCATGTACAGGTACAAGCACCCAATGATAAATGTAAGCATACTGTATACCTAAAATGTACCAATAAAAGAATTTAAGCAAAAAATAAATAAATAAAAATAAAGTGAACTCAGTCTGGGGATGTAGGTCAGTAGAAAAGCACTTGCCTAGCATGCAGAAGCCTTGGGCTCAATCTCCAGTAACACCCCCCAAAAAAGTGAATTTTATGGTGTCTGTAAGGATCAAATCTTGTTTTCATCTTATTTATCAAAATAGATAATTCATATAATTTTCAAGTCAAGAATAAAAACAAAAAGGAAAACAATTCTTGTCACACTTTGGAATAAGATATTTATTTAGTGACTGTGGGTGTCAAAGACAACTGATGCAATTGCACCTACCAAAATAAAACCCATGTTTTATTGCAAGGATTGTCATTGCTATTCTAAATAAATCCTGCAGAAAGAAGCTCTTGTTCATCGGATACTTTTCTTTTTGCCTTTGTAACGCTTTCCACATTCTATCCTATATTCAAATTACTCATAATAGTTTATCTCTTCATATGGATTAAAAATTCCTTGAGGAAATGGCCTCATTTCTACATGACCCTAGAACAGATGTAAAAGTAGTTCGAAAATGATAGTTGCTCAATAAATATTGATTAAACTTATAAAAGTAAGTGGTTCCTAAAGGAGCTCTGCCCCCTGGGTTTTATTCAGTGTGTGTGTGTGTGTGTGTGTGTGTGTGTGTGTGTGTATGTGTGTGTTGTTGTTGTTGTTTCTATTTATAAAAGCTCACGTTGAATATAACTGAAGGTCAAACCTAAGCTATGTAATATTAATAAGCTATACTTCATTGTTCATTGTAGGTAAATCAAACCACTATCTCACACCATCAATACACTGAGCAGTGACCAGCAGCAGATACCAAAAGACCTTGTACAAATTCTGGCTGCCACCTTCCTCTCGGTGACCTTGTAATCACCTTACAGTCTTGACTGATGCCCACACTTTTGGATCACAACACCATCTGGATTCCTGTCCTCCTCCACAGATACTCTCTATACCTGTTTCTTTCCAGCTGTTAATTAGCAACACTGACAAGAGCAAAATGTCCTAATCAGAATCATTTAAATTAGCAGTGCCTCCCCCAAAGGCAATAATTGCCGAACACCCTTCATTCCAAACGCTAGCCTAGTTCTGTGTAATGACATATTATGTATATACTAAGAATAAGAGTTGTAAGAGGTTGAGCCAGAAAAATAGCTTTTCTCTCTTAAGTTATTGAAGACCACATTGTTAAAAGGGAGACATTAACAGAGAAAAACCAAGGAACTGAACGGTTAAGGTGAGGGATGGAATGAATATTCCAGTCTCACCAGCCAGACCCAGCCAGCTGCCTGTGACTTTCCACACATGAGCAAGCTCCCCTCATAAAAGGTTTACAGCTCAAGCCAGGCTAGTTTCAGACAGAGTTAAACCAACACAGCACAAAAAAGTGAGGGGAAAACAGTGTGAGACCAATTAAAACAAATTGGGAGTGAAAGCAACAGCTGGATGTCAACATGCTCCACTCTGTTATTGGCATGTCAACCAGGTGATTGTTAGAGAAACGGGTACTGTCTGAAGGGGAGACCAGCACCCTGACAGGACAGAGCTGGCCTCCACCTCACCAGAGGCATCCTGTGCAGTTATTGCAGAAGGCCACCTGCTACGGTGAAAACACATGCAGGAAACTTCTCTCTGGTAGCCTCCAACTGACTGCTAGCACAGGGAATAACTTCCCTTTGTTCTTTTTGCTGAGTACAGAGCTCATTTGGCCGATGATACTATGACAGTGGAGAAAGCCAGGGCAGGCCCGAAACAACTGGGAAGTCGGGTGACCTATGATCTGTGTCCCGATTACATCCCAGATACCTTATCTGTAAAGATGAGAATACATCACCTTCGTTTGCATGCTCTACAGAAGAATCTTGAAGAAGACTTGAGAAATTCTATATAATGACACTTTGAAAAGTGCAAACAGTAGCCACCAAAGAAGGAATTCTTCAATGATTGGCTGGAGATACTTTGAAAATCAATATCCTATCTGCTCCAGAGCATGTAAGGTGAGGCCAGTATTGAACCATTGGCTGCTTCTCATAGCATAGAATAAGTTGAGGACCATATGATTGCTGAGATATTGTACATCATATGTAATATCCCATGATGATTGAATGCTTATTTTCTAGATGTTTTAGTAATTTCATTAGTAACAACCCTCTGAATTCAGGTTTATCACTTCAGTTTACAAATAAAGCACTTGAGGCTCAGAGAGGCAGAAGAGCCAGGGCTTAAACTACAAAGCATTTGCTTTAAGCCATTATGTTATGCATCCTCTTCATTTTCTCCATTGTATTGTAACAAATATTGTATAGAATTAAATCCCAATGGCTAACAACAAAATAATATGAGCCACGATACAAATATGAGCCACTTACCATGATCAAATCTGGAGTAATTTGGATTTATGCCCAAGAACAGTTTTCAAGGAATGTACCACCAGATATTATGTATTAAGTGAAGAAATTCATGTCCAGTCTAGGAAGACATCTCAACCCCCTCCACTAAAATTTGAGTCCTTTCTGAAAGAGTGAGATTTTTCTATAAATCATGGGACAGCATAACCTGTGAGCAATTAACTAGCCCAAAAAGATCACCCAGCCCGTTCAAAAGAACATCAGTCAACAGAATGTTTTCTAACACATCCTTTTCTTTATGCCTGCATCATAACCTTGTTGAAGTCAGAGGCTACCTTTTGATGAATAATAGATAAGAAATATTGGGGATGGGAAACAAAGAGAGGAGAAGAGTAGAGAGCAGAGGAGAGGAGAGGAGAGGAGAGGAGAGGACATCCCACAACCACAGGTCCCCAAATGCATGATTGTACTTCCTTGGGGTTATGAGTGGATGAGAAATGGCTAGAGTTCAAGAAATACTGTTGCCCATGCAGACATGGAGCATGATTTGAAACAAATGTTTTAAAGCAAGACTTTGATTCATACTTGAGAAAGAAAAAGATATGATCAAGAAGAATGAATCTTCTGCAGATACTGACATACCCTCAGCCTAGGGCAAAGTTTCCCTTCATGGGTTCTTTATAGATCAGACCCCAGCTTGAGCCTCTGACAATCCCACTAACTTATCTAGTTCCTCTGTAAAGGCCAAGTGCCCTTCAGGTCTGTCTCTGCTTCGTTCCTCCTTTTCTTCCTTTCTGGTTTTTACAGAGTTGTCCTACTACTGTGAGGTATCTAGAGTAAATTGGACCACAGAATCATAGAATCACATCCACAGCAAAAAAATACGTTCTTACAGATCCATGTAGTCATGCTTCAGGGATTGCAACAGCTGCAGATTTGTAGCATTAAAAGAAAACTAAGCACAAATAAACACTATACCAGTTTGGAAAAAGATGATGCGATAGCTAAGCAGCAGACTGGCCAGCATTTGTTGGTTCCTCTACTGTCCCAGTGAATGAGAAGCATACATATTTGCATGTGTACAAAACAGAGAGAAATTTTCATAAAATTTATAAAAAGAAGAAACTATACCTACAGATGTGTACATAAGTATATTTTTGTGTATGTATGTGTATATGAATAGGCAACTTGGGCCATAGTTTAAAACAAAAGTAAAAAGAATTAATCCAAAGGTGTAATTTAGGTCCAAACGATTCATTTCCCCCTTATAAGCAATTCCCTAGTCAAACAATTGGTAATTACCAAATACAGAATTTTAATAATTTTAGTAATTCACTGAGATTATAAAGCCTAATGAATATCAAGAGATATAATCACACTTACCAGTGAGCTTGCTGTTATCATTAGAGCCCAAGCCCCAGAGCCATATGACAGAAACTCTCTTTCCTTCTTCAGATTTTCTTCAGCACAAAACATTCTATGGCTTTAGTGTTATTGTGACACAGAATAATTCTCCAAAATAGAAATATAAAACTACATTTATTATCCCCTAAAATGTGCATATACCATTGATTATTTACCTCTTACAATAGCCCTGTCGGGTGTTTAATATGATCCCCGTTCTACAGTTGAGAACATTGGCATTGGGCTGAACCATGCTCGATGACAGCAAAGTTGGAACCAGAGGGTAGGACTCCTGAATGCCACTGCAGAACAATTACCTGCAGCGCACAGAGTCATTCCTCATCCCAGATAATCAAAATGAAGGCCCAGCATTCACCTCAGGGAAGAAGCTGATGAAGTTTTTTCAGTAGTGGCTACAACCTCTTCATTTCTGGGTCCTTTGTGATTTTGGTGTTTCACCTTTCTCACTAGGGGGCAAACCCATGGTCACTAGACAGTGCTGAAAGTAGGAATCTTACGGTTGGCCCAGGCAGAGATGGCTTCAGTGATATGCCACCTGTGTAGTTTCACAGGCTTCCAAACTCAGACAGCTCGGTGCTTGGTGTTTTGCTTTTCTCATCTTTAAATGCCTAATCATTTGTATCTTGGACTTACATTTTGCAAGTGAAGTGCAATGGGATGATGGAGCATGATCATGAGCAGAGATGATGAGAGCAATATGCAAATCCTCGCCATGCCATTTGCTTATAGCATTAGAGAAGGCCCATGAGCACAGAATTCTAGTGAGCTCAACACATTGGCATTCAGTCATATGCAAAATAAGTGTTATGGTCTGAATGTTTGTGTCCCCTCAAAATTCATATATTGAAATCTAATCCCCCAATATGCAGGTGGGACAGAGCCCTCATGAATGGGATTACTATGTTTATAAGATGTCTAAAAGAGCTTATCTACCCCTACACCATGTTAGGTAACATGAAATAGGCACAATTTATGAACCATGAAATAGACCCTCGCCAGATTCTAAATCAGCTAGCACCTAGGTCTTTTGTTTTTGTTTTTGTTTTTGTTAAATTCTTTTATTGGTACATTTTAGGTATACAGCACAAAACATAATTACATTTCTCATTGAGAATTGTACCTTTACATAATTCATCTTGGTTCTTATTTTCTCCCCATTCCTAGTCCTCCCTTCACCCCCTCTAGCACCTTGGTCTTGAACTTCCACTCTCCAGAACCATGAGTTTCTGTTGTTTATAAGCTACCTGGCCTTTATTCTATTGTTTATAAGCTACCTTATGATATTTTGTTATAGCAGCCTGAACAGATTGAAAAGAGCAAATATGAGGTAAGTATGGAATAAATACACAAGGACATATACAGCTCAGAAAAGCTATGCTTTCCGTTAGAGACAGATTTGTTTCTGTTGCAAAACAAAAACAAAAACAAACAAAAAAACCAATGGTGTTCTGAGAGAGAACAATTAAGGAAAACATATTACATTCTTTCTTATTGCAATTGGACTCCTATGGTACTTTTACCCTTCAGTCCTTCCTTAGTCATCATACAGCCAAAGATAAAGAGTGCAGGTAGAATGTGTATTTATTAAATAAAATAAAGAGCTGTGCTATTTTTGTGCAGTAATTCCTCTGTTCTGGAAAAAAAACAAAATATATAGGTATGCACTAAAAAATAGAAACAGGAAAAAGTTGGTGACAACACATATGATTAAATGCTCTTACATTTGCATTTAAACTTGCACCACACAATATAAAAGTGAATGGAAAATTTGTGCTAATTACTTAAAATATAATTTTTCTGGTGACATCTAGGAGCTATAGCTTGTGATAAGACGAGTGTGTGGGGTTTCCAGAGGTTGTAGAAAAGCACCTCAGAGGGAAAAAGATTAGATTTAAATTTTCATACTTAGAATATTAAATAATAAAATATAAAAACTAACAAGCCAAGGGAGAATGAGACCACCAAAGAAAGAGAAAAGCCTTCTATTTTAGTATCTGCTATGGAATATTTCTTTGCTTTCTGTATGGTAGCCCTTTCATTTCCTTTTGCATTGGGCCCAGCAGGCTAAATGGCTGGTTCCACACCGAGGCAAGCAAGTATTCTGCAATCCTCAAAATGTCACCTCAGGTTTTGTACCTGTTTTGTGTTTGGAGGCCTGAGTAAAGTGATAAGATATTGAGATAAACCTGGTCTACAAGAACAGAGCATTCAGAAAAGGAAGAATAAAGTCAATAGCTTAAGCACAAGGTTAATGTTCTGTTTCTAGAGCAAAAATCTTTTACTGTGCTGCCACCTATGAAAATGGTATATTAGTCTAGGGAATAGCTTATAGCTGAAAGATTTGAAATACATATATTTTCCCCACATAGCTTGAAAGTAAAAGGAACAAGATTGGTATTGAGTATTGGGAATCGGGCTATGGAGTCTAAAAAATTTGTGACTGGAAGAGTTGTAACTGGTCTTTCCATCAACATACTTTCTACTAGATGGACAGGAACAGAATACAGTAATTATTAAGACCATGAAGCCAGATTCACTCAACTTTTCCTATTTACTGTTCACAAGAAAAATTACCAGACATTTAAGGGCATAACTAAAAATTAAAACAGGAATGGAACAAGATGGTGGCAGAGTAAACCAATAATCATTTCCCTGTAGGCACAATTTCAGCAGCTATTCATATGAAAAAATACCTTCAAAAGATCTAAGAAACCCACAGGAAAAATCACAGTACCTAGTTTTAGTATAATAGTGATTTTAAAAAGACACTGAGAAGTAGGCAGGAAAGAAAGAATTGTCAGCATCACCCTCCAAATTCAAGCAGTGCAGCATGGAGGGAGACGCTTCCCACTTGGTGGAGAAAGAAGGAATTAAGCCCAAGCCTTAACTTGGATCCCAATAACAGGTCTGCCACAGTGAAATCCAGTACCTGGAAGAATCTCATGGCCTCCAGCCCCAGGAAAATATCATAGGCAGTGAGCCTATAGACTTACTAGAGCACAAGGTGGAGATCCATGACCCAAGTTGGACAGACGTGTATTTTGACCAGCCTTAGGTCTGGTTAGCTGTAGAGGTTACAGGCCATGAGCGCACCACAACATTAAGTAGATAATAGTAGCATGGTTCTTGGAAAAGCCCCTGTGCAATGCTGGTCTCTGTGGGCTGTGGGGTCCAAGTAGGGCACAGCATGTGATATTGATGGCCATGAGACTGCCCAGTTTTCCAACCCCAGGCAGTACAACATAGACTAAGTTATTATCTACTTAAGAGGAGAGGATGGGAGTCATTAGTCAGTGAGGCCCAGTGCCAGGCAAAATCTCATGGTGCCTGATCGCAGTGAAGTGACTATGGACAAGCCATCTAGGCTTGCCATGACCCCATGTGGAGGCATGAATGGACTTCCTTTTTCAGACCTTCCCACGGACCAAAATGAACACACCATCTGTGGACTTGGGGCAGAGATGGGCCTATGCAACCCTCTAATGCTGACATATTAACAACAAATCAAACATGAGCTTGCAGCAAAAGAAGAAGAAAATGAGAGAAGAAAGAATGTAAAAAGAATTAAATTGTTTTATGTACATGTACCAACTCCGCATGATGAATGTAATCATTATGTACTCCAAGCATGTACTGACAAAAATTAAAATTAAAAAATAAATAGAATTTTAAAAATAAGTTTAGAAAACTACCTAGTGTTGAAATAATGATAATGACTACAGGCTCAGAGAAAATAAGCAGATTGACTATCAGTCCCGGAGGAACAAATACAAACAAAACCAGATTATGAAGACTGGAATAAGGATCTAACTTCTCAATGAAGAGATCTCTTTGCATTCCAGCAAGCATCAATAACTCTCTGGGAGGGGTGGAGGGGTTGAAGGGAGGTCAGGGAATAGGGAAAAACTAAGAACCAAGACACATCATGTTCAAATGATGAATGTCATTATATTGTATACCTAAAATGTACCAATAGAATTAATAAAAATAGAACTTTTCAGAAATCATGAGCTCACCTAACAGACAACGTAAGATGCCAGGAACTAACCACACAGTAACCAATATATGTGAATTCTCAGACAGAGAATTTAAAATAGCTATTTTAAAGAAAATCAATAAGCTTCAAGAAAACAGAAAAAGTAATCAAATGCTTTATTAGAGAAGCTTAACAGAAAGATCAAAGTTTTAAAAACCAAGCAGAAATCTTTGAACTGATGAGTACACTAAGCAACATGAAAAATGCAATAGAAAGCATCAACAACAGAAAATCAAACAGAAGGAAAAAATCAGTAAGCACAAAAGTAAGCTATTTGAAGTGAGAGGAGGAAAAAGTAGCAAAAGTGAACAAAAATGAAATAAGTATGCAAGAACTTTGGGGCCATATTAAAAGAGCAAATATTTGGGTTACTGAGGTTCAAGACTTTGAGGATGCCAAAGGGATGAAAAAGCTTATTCAAGAGATAACAGCAGAAACCTTCCCAAACATAAGGAAGGATCTCAATATCTAGATACAGGAAGGTCAATGTCACCAATCAGATCTAATTCAAACAAGTCTATCTCAAGATATATAGTTGAGTTTGCAAAGGTTAAAGACAGGATTATTAAGGCTGAAAGAGGCAATAAGCAACTTATAAGACTGTTTCAATTCACCAAGAAATTTCTCATCAACAATTTTACTGGCTAGGAGGAAGTGTGATGAGATTTTCTGAAGGAAAAGTCTACCAACTAAGAATACCACTCCCAGAACAGCTACCCTTTTGAAATGAAGAGGAAATAAAGACACTCTGAGGCAAATAAAACCTGAGAGAATCTATCACCATCAGAGCCGTCCTACCAGAAATGCTAGAAGTAGTTCTCTAAATTTAGAGATGCTAATTAGTGAGAAAAAAATATTGGAAGCTATAAAATTTCCTGGAAAAAACAAAAAAGACAGATTCATCCAGATAGAAAAATCAACAACAACAACAACAAAACAGCAGAGGGACATTACATCTAAACCAATTGGACCTAACAGATATCCACAGGATGTTCCATCCAAAGCCCTATTAATACATATGCTTCTCTACACCACATGGAACATTATTGAAGATTGCTAATAGTTAAGGCCACAAAGCAAGTCTGAACATATCTTTAGTGGAAATCATATTGAATTATCTTTTCTGACTATAATATAAGAAAATTAAAAAATCAAGAATAGCAACAAAAGAAAAAAAATAGATACTAAATGTGATAGTTAACTGATTTTGTCAATTTGAGTAAGAAATGTCCCACATTAGATCAGCATAGTTCTGGGTATGAGCTGAATGGGTTTACTGAAGACAGAAAACCCACCCTGAGTGTGAGTGACATCAACCAATAGATTGTTCACCTGAATAGAATAAAAGGGAAATGAAGGAAGGCTTCTTTTTCTTCAGAGGAGCTCTAGCCTTCACCTGCATTTTGGATGTCATCTCCTGGCTTCCAGTGCAGAAGCATCAGACTTCTGGAATAGACCTTTCAGCTTCCTGATATAGAATCACAGGAGACCCTGCAGTGAGCTCCAGGTTTTACACTGGATCCTTAGGATCTCTAGTGCACAGACAGTGCAGACAGCCCTTTGCATTCTTCCACATGTGACTCTGCCATTGTAAGCCAATCTTGTAAATCCTTATATATTTCTATATCTTGGACTAAATCCATTTCTCTAATAAGCACTACTGATACAATATACAGATAGATGGAAATAGAGGAACTTACTTTTGAACTCTTATTAACAGCATCTGAACAGAATTAGAGGTAACATCCTATATTGGTCATCATTCAGATTACTGGGACACAATATCTGACATCCACAACTTAAAGGACAGATTTTGATTGATTCATGGTTTCAGGGGATTCAGTCCACAGTCCACTGTTTCCAAAGCAGAAACATCAGGATGGAAGGGCATGGCAAAGCAAAGATGCTTAGTTCATGGTAGCTGGAAAGCAGAGTGGGGAAACAGAGCCAGAGAGGAAGGAATGAGTGACCAGATATAGACTTCTATCATCTACCCAGATACACCTAGAAACATGGTTTACTAATCCCCTGGGCAGATTCCAAAGCTAATCAAGTAGACAACTCCACCCTAACAATCACATAAACCCATGCATCCACCACAATTTGATCTTCAATAAGGATGCTAAGAACATTCACTGGGGAAGGGATAGTCTCTTCAATATTAGAAGAACTGTATATCTATGTATATGCAGAAGAATGAAACTAGTCCCCTATCTCTCTCCATTTATGAAAATTCAACTCAAAATCAATTATAAACTTAAATGTAAAATTGAAAACTATGCAACTACTGGAAGAAAGCAAACAGGAAGCACTTCACAATATTAGAGTGGACAAGAAATTTTTGGACAAGACTATAAAATCACAGAGAACAAAACCAAAAATATACAAGTGAGATTAAATTATGTGTCTTCTACACAGCAAAAGAAACAGCTAACAGAATGGAAGAAAATATTTGTAAACTATACATGTGCAAAGGGTTAGTATCTAGAATACATAAAGAACTCAATAGCAACAACACAAATAATAAGATCACAAAATGGGCTATAGTCCTAAGTGGACATCTCTCACATAAGACATACAAATGGCCAACTAGTACATGAAAAAAATGCTCATTGGAATTGCAAATCAAAATCATAATAAGATATTTAATTGCAATAAAAATTGCTTTTACTATCAAAAATACAAAAGGTAACAAGTGCTGCTAAGCATTTCAGAAAAAGAGTACCTTGCATGTTGTTCATGTTTATACAAATTACTAAAGCCATTTTGACAAGCAAGATGGAAGTTCTTCAAAAAATTGAAAAACAGAACTATCATGAGATAAATAGTTCTATCATAAGTACTGTTAATCTCACTTCTGGGTATAGAAATAAAGGATATGAGGCAATCTGTCAGAGATATATGCAGCCCGTGTTCATTGCAGCATTATTCACAATGCAAGAAATGGAAAATATGCGTCTAGCAACTGATGAATAAATAAAGAAAATATATAATATATGCACAATAGAATACTATTCAGTCATAAAAAATAAAATCCTATTACTTTGGCAACATGGATGGAAATGGAGTTCATCATATTAGCTGAAATCAATTGGGCACAAGAAGACAAATACTGCCTAATCTCAGTCACATCTGGAAACTAAAAGAATTGACCTCATAGAAGATGAGAGTAGAGTGGTGTTTACCCAGGTTAAGCAGAGTATGGATGGGATGGAGAGAGGGACAGAGTTTGCTCCACAGGTTCTAATCCACAGCTGGAAAGAGAAAATAGTTTTGGTGTGCCAGTGCACACTAGGGTGACTAGAGAGAGCAGTAATGGTCTGTATTATTTCCAAAAAATGAGAAGAAAGGATAATGAGTATTTTCACTATAAGGAAATGATAAATGTTTGAGGAGATAGATATACTTACCCTAATTTGCACACTCCATAATATATACTTATGGAAACATCACATAATAACTCAAATAAGTACCATCATTATGTATCATCAAATAAATTACGAGAGAGAGAAAGAAGTATAAAAGGAACATCATAGCTAGATTAGGCACAAATACTGATCAGAAAATTTACAGTAAAATACATCAAAAGGTATCAATAATATGAAGCAGGACACAGCGTAGATATAGGTTTAAAAACATAAATCACTTAAGAGGCAAGATATACAACAAATGATACATACTAGAATAACAAAATAATTTCCTGGAATAACAGACCACACAATTCTCTCAGAAGCCATTAAAAATGACAAAACGGATTTAAAATTCTCAAAAGAAAAATTAAAATGTATGCAGTAGATGTCTGGAAATGGCAAAATAGAGAAAAAATTTTAATACTGATGAAAATTTGTCTGAATTAAAGATAAAAATATAATTGAAAGAATTTTGTAGAAAAGTATTTCCAAAAGTTTCCAGAGAAATGGAAACACTCATAAAAATAATGAGATGTTAAGCTCATATTGGCCTCAAAAACTGCTGACTACCAGAGAGAAGTACTCAATTAATTAATAGTTGTATAAAGGAAACAATATTTTACCTAGAACTATCTATCTAGTGACACAATTGTCTGATTGTGAAGAAGGACATTACTAGATGTACAGGGTCCCAAAAGTTTTATCATACAAGATATTCTGGGAAAACCAAAGAACAGTTATTTAAAAATAAACACACGTGCGCACACACACCACACCATTACCACAACTAAGTATGGTGCCAGATGCCCACATGCCTGTAATCCCAGCACTTTGAAAGGTAGAGGGAAGAGGATCACAAGTTTGAGTGCAAGCCTGAAGCTTTGACAGTTTAGTGAGACCTTGTCTCAAAATTAAATAAACATGCAACTGAGGTTTTGTTCATACAATCTTTTCCCATGCCAATGCCTTCACGAGTTCTACCTAACCACTCTTGAGGCTGGTTTAGTGTTTCTGTTTTAATATTTGGATCTTTAATCCATTTTGATTTTAGTTTAGTGCATGATGAGAGATATAGGTCTAGTTTTAATCTTTGGTAGGTGGAAACCCAATTTTTCCAGCACCATTCATTAAAGAGGCTATCTTTCTTCCAGTGAGGGTGTTTGGCCTTGTGAACTAGCACAAACAATCAACAAATGGGATCTCTTCTTATTAAAAAGGTTCTACACAGCAAGAGAAACCACCAACAGCATGAAGAGACAATGATAATGTGGGAAAAAATTTTTAGCAGCTGTTCCTCAGAAAAAGTTCTACTGTCTAGAATACATAAAGAACTGGGCTGAGGACTTACCTCAGTGGTGCTGATGCCTGCCTCGCAAGCAAAAGGTCCTGAGTTCGATCTGAAAAGTTAGAATATATAAAGAACTTTAAAAAATCAGACCTCCCAAATTTAAAGACCCGATCCAAAAATTGACATCTGAAATGAAGACATTTCTCAGACAAAGAAGTACAAATAGAAAATAAACATATGAAAAAATGTTCAACATCACTGGTCATTTGAGAGACGCAAATGAAAACAATGCTGAGATTCCACCTCACTGCAGAAAAAAATGGCTGCTATCATGAAACCAACCAATGACAAATGCTGACAGGGCTGTGGGGAAAGAGGAATCCTGCTCCACTGCTGGTGGGAGTGTAGACTGGTGCAACCACTGTGGAAATCAGTATGGTGATACCTCAAAGAACTACGAATGGAAGTCCCATTTGACTCAGCTATTCCCAAGCTGGGTATCTTCCCAAAAGAATTAAAAGAATCATACCACAGCGATATATGTGTACCCATATTCATAGCGGCACAGTTTGTAATAGCTAAAACTTGGAAACAGCCCAAGTGCCCATCAACTGGAGACTGGATAAAGAAAATGTGGTTGTTTTTATAAAATAGAGTACTACTCAGCCATAAAGAATGAGAAACTAGAGACAGTTATAGCTAAATGGATGCAAATTGAAGCAATACTCTTAAGTGAAATAAATAGGATACACATGTGTAAATACCGAATAGTTTCTCTGGTGTGAGAAACTGAAAGTGTAAATAAGGACTAAAAGGTATAATAGGTAATGTAAAATAGAAAGAAAAGGGGCAAAGGGAAAGGGGAAGTAGAGAGGTAGGGGAAAGGAAAGAAGGGAAGGGATTTAATATGAGAAAATGAAAAAATGGAAACAAAGTCTTTGTAAATAGGGAGGGATGGAGGGGTTGAATGGAGGGCGGGGGAAGGGGGAAAATAAGAATCAAGAGAGATTATGTAAAGGTGCATATCTCTAATGATGAATGTCATTATATTGTATACCTAAAATCTGGCAATAAAATTAATTTTTAAAAAATTAAATAAACAAATAACAGCCAAAAGAACTGGGGGTATAGCTCAGTGCAAAGGTCCTGGGTTAGATCCCCAGTACCACCAAAAAATATACTTTTTTAATAAAAAACTTTAAAACCAACAAGTAGATTTTTTGCACATGAATCAGTAAAATTAAATGAGTAACTTAATAGTTTATTGTGGTCTAAAAAAGCATCAGTATAAAGAATAAAGAAAAAATAAAAAAGGAAGGAAGTTTCATCAAAGTCCAAAAACAAAACTTAGGCAGTGGTAATGTGGCTCGAGTTTTAAGCCAGCGCTTGCAAATGAGAGATCAGAGGTGGATAACATCTTTTGGATGCTTATTGTGAATGTGTGTTTTCAGCAAATACATATTTGACATTAATGAAGGATGTGTCTAAGATCTTTGTGAATCTGAAATTTCCAAATATCATTAACAAATATCCAACAGTAAATGAAGAGAACAATAAATGAGAATGTTGAGTGAATTCCAACTGCTAACAATTCCATAATTATAGTGTTTGGGTAGAAGTCTTGATGCCTTGGTTTATGCTTCCAATATTTGAATATAGGTCTTTCTCAGCGTTTTGCAGTACCAGTGCACCTCAATTTCTCAGAGCTTTATAATGAGATTTGGGACCAGCTATGTTAACCAAGCCATAAAGAATTAGACACGTCCAGTAGCATTAAGAAGGAAATGTCCACATTCTTTTACATGGTAATGACAGTGAAATCAAAACATAATATTTACACAAATAATTTAATGGTTTGATTCTAAAATTCACCATATTATTAAAGAGTGCATTGGACAAACCATAAAATATGATCCTTTAAAAATATGCAGAAACCACATTTTGCCAAATTAAATACCAATTCTTAATTTTTTTCAAAAACTCATTATTATTTAGTATACAATGTTCACTAGTACTCCATTGATTTTTATGAATTACATAAACATATAACTAATTTTAAAAACTAAATTTAATATAACTAAGGTACATATTTATATAATACATAATGATATATACTGATACAGAAATACTTCATTATGTTTGACAATGATGTTCATTTTCATTAAGGCTCCAAATCAAGATGTTATAAAAGAAAAGACTGATAACTATATAAAATCAAAACTTCCACTTTGCGTGAAGCACTTTAAGGACAGTTAAAGGAAAAATGATAAGAAAAATGTTTGCAAATCACTTTGTCAATGCAGGACTAATCCACTTGATACACAGTGAGAGTGCCTAGAAATGGAAATATAATCTAAAGACATAGTTCACATAATAGAACTTTCACACAAGAAGTTTCTCACATGATAATTCACACATGATAAAAGAAATGCAAATTATATAGCTAGAAGATGTCATATTTTACTTATAAGACTAGTAAAAAATTTAGCAAAACAGAAAGTGCCACAACATATGTTAGCAAACTGTACAAGATTTGTACTAAGTTTGTATTGAGACAAACTTAGATACTGCAGGTATGAATATAAATGCATACAACTACTATAAAAGCCATTTGGAAATAACAACTAAATTTATAAATTCATTTACTTTTGCCCCAGAAATCTCACTTCAGGAAATTTGCTCATAAAAATACCGGAATTTATTTAAAGTAATATACCAACAAGATAATTTTTTAGAGGCTTTTTCCAAAAGTCAACATTTTAATCACTCAAATGAGCATCTCTGATGATGTAGTTAAATAAATACGTTCTATTGCTACCTTGGAATACTATAAGGGTGCAAAAAATTTAGAAGACTAGTTTATTAGTGCTACATAACAAACCATTCCAACCTTACTTGCATGAAATAAGGGCTTCGTTATGTTCATGTTCAGAAAGGTCAAGCATTCAGAAAAGACATAGTAGGGACAGTTTATCCCTGTTCCATCGGGTATGTAGCCCCAAATGGAAGGATGGGAAGGCTAGGTGGGGAAGGCTGAAATCAGGGGCAGTTTGCTTATTCCTATCTTTGGTTCTTGACGCTGTCTCTTGGAACCTCAGCTGAGGCATAATACTTACACTTGGATTTCCTTTTGGTTGCTTGTTTCCTTTCAGCATGGTAACTGGGTTCCAAGTGCAGTAGCCTAAAAGAACAACCAGGAAGAAGCTGTATCTCCTTTTATGTTCTCACTTCTTTACATAGTGTCAGTTCCTTCATGGTGACGAGCCCAAAAAGATTTAAAGAGAAAAAAATTGGTAAGAACAGTGTCAAAATTACATGTGAAAAAAGCAGTGGAGATAGAAGCTACTGTTGCTCCCAATTATGGAAAATATAATCTACCCCACTGCATGGGAAGAGAATAGCTAAGGTATAGAAAGGCATATTATATGCTATCTTTTATGAAGATGAAAGGGAAAATTAAGGGTGTATAATGGAACCCTGGAAAGACACAAGAAATTGACAAAACAAATTACTAAATTTTGTGGGAAGAGTTTAAAGGAAACTGTTGAAAAATGAGCAAATGAGGTCAGGAGAAAGATTTTTTTTCCACTTGTCTCGGTTTTTGAATTGGGGAATATGCAACCTCTTGAACAAACTTTAAAAATAATAACTAATAAACATACTGACAGACATATACACTTATATGCATGCAGCATAGATAACTCCTCCATTAAGATAATTATATGGGATTTTGACCTTACTATGTTTTTATAAGTATACTGATATCCTTAAGAATGAATATGTTTTGGGCCAAAAGAAAAGCCACTTTATAATATTCAAAATGCTCCAAAACAGACAACTATCTTTTGTGCACTCATATTTTTATATGGAAGTCAGTATGAGGTTGCAATTTTTATACACTCCATTTCATTTCCAACTGTGAAGGTTAAAGCATCAGTTGATTGTTGAATGTTTAGTTATCTCTCTTGTCCTCTCTCCCCATCTCCTCTCTAATAAGTGATATTTAGTGCTATTTTGAGACTTGCTTTGTGCTGTTTTAAATACATCATATATGTTAATCCTCACAACACTGTGAGGAAGGAAGTACTATTTTGCCAGTTTTACAGATGAGTTTGTAAAATATCAAAACATTGCACTCTGTATGTAGTAGAGATAGTATTTGTGAAAGTTTGGTTGGCTCCTACATTTTAAGGCCTCCTGTCCTAATACTACTAGGGATTAACATTCATCTGGAAAACCTGTTAATACACCACAAGAGCATAGTAGTTGAGGTAAATCTAAAGACCATGTGAGCCAACTGTCACCATTTACAGAAAAGGAAATTGAGGTCAGAGGAAAAAAAATCTTCAAGCAAACTCCACACAGCTTCTAAGAGTATCATCCAGGTTTCCTGACTCCTGGTGCATGCGTGTGCTTCCACTGTAATAAATGCCCTCTTTCAGAAACCCAAGAATTCACTTGTAACCTAGTAATCCTGCCACAACTGTTTATGGTCATGTTCAAGTCAAATCCATTTTGGGGTGCCCTCACAATACAGCTGCAACAGCCACTGCTTGGGAAGCTAGTTGATCAGCATTACAAAAGGAGAGAAGTGGCCCACTTTCTGGTGGCTATATAAAGAGACCTAATTATGCTAATGTGTTTGGAAAACATCCTTTAGAGATAGTATAGTAGGCTCCTGACAAACAAACCTGAAATGTGAATGGTCTCAAATCTGAGAATGATTCTCATTTAAGCAGATAAATGTCATTTCAAGAGAAAGGCATTTTGGTTGCTCCCACTGTCCAAAGACCTCAAGCAGGACATCACCAAAACCCAATGTGACTTAACTAGGGCTCACCAATGCTACCCACTGACATGTTTATCCTGTGGTGTGAAGGAAAATATGTTTCTCCAAGGCCATCTCACTAAAGGATATTAAATGTTTCTTCACACATGGAGCAACGACTTCATGAGCTTCTGCTCTTTGCACCTAAACTTCTCTGGGTCCAAATGTGGAGAAGCAAAGATGAATCATCCATAGTCATGGACAGCCACTGACTGGAAGCACCTTAGGAGTCTCCTAACTCCCTTGTTAAGGCCAACATTGAATGTGAGCTGCATTGATATTCCTCAGTTCTTTGATCAATGAAAAGTGTGCGTGTCTTGAGCCTAACAATTTGCACACCGTTTTGTTTCCATACACTAATCACTGCTGTTGCTGAGAGGGGAAGGGAGCAGGCTTCCAAAACTTAGCATGTTTAAATCTTTTTAATTAATATTCTACTTGTAATTAAAGCTCGCTGTAGGAGTGTACTCAGGGCAGAGGAGAGAGGCAATAGGAACTCCCTGAATCTCACCAAGTCAAGATAAATCCATGACTTCTTCAAATACAGGTGTGTTCAAGTCTATTCAGAGTGCTAATCCTGATGTTAAGGATCAACACCTGGAAGGTCTGTGTAAACCACTAAAAGATCCTCACAGTCTACATATTTCTAATAAAATATTGCTTAGCATTCCTGCCATCCAAGGCCTTGAAACATCAGAAATATCACGATCACGATGTTTCATTCTATGTGCAGCAGGCAATATCACACACACACACACACACACACACACACACACACACACACACACACACACACCAGAAACTCCCTTCCAGTTTAAATTGATATGAGAAATACTCAGGGCTCTTTCATGGATCAATACAACTTGCATTCCTTCTGAGTTTAAACTGATGCTCCCCTATGAAGCTCTAACTTATCGATTTTGATTTTTTTGTTTTTTGTGTGGTTTTTTGTTTGTTTGTTTGTTTTGAGACAAGGTCTCGCTATATAATTCAGGCTGGCCTTGAACTCACTGTGTAATCCAGGCCAGCCTTGAACTAACAGTGATCCTCCTTCCTCGGCCTCCCAAGTTCTGGGATTACAGGTGTGTGTCACCACACTCAGCCTAGATTTTTAATGTTTTGACATTTTTGTAAAAGAAAGTTCCATAGGGTATTTTTCAGTAATCATTATTCTGATATAACACTATAAACATATATTATATATACACACACACACACACACATATGGACATATACATAAACATATAGCTTCTTTTTAAAAAATAAAACAACTTTATTAAACCAAAAATTTGCATACCACACACTTTACAAACTTAAAATATAAAATTCAATAGACCCCAGCACACTGACAGAGTTGTACAACCACAACCACAATCACAGTTAGGTCATTTTTGCCATGCCAAATCAAAACACTCTGGCTACCATCATCATCTCCCAATTCCTGCCCCTAAATCTAGGTAACCATTGAGCCACTCTCTGTCTTTATAGATTTTCCTGCTATGGAAATGTACTAATTTTTTTTCAAAATAGACCGTGCACACACCAATAAAGACTTTAACATATCCAACGAAGTATAAATCCTGCAATGTGAGCTCTCACACCACATTAGAGTGAAACCAGAGACAGACCACAGAAACATACCTAGAACTTAATGACTTTTTTTGTCTTTCTCTTTTCTCTCTCTTCTCTTTCCTATGAAATTTTTCATATAAGGGAGACCATATGATGTATAAGTTTTCAAGTCTGACTTACTTTATTTATAACTATGGTCTCAAGGTATATCCATTTTCCTATAAATCCCTCAAGTTTATGTTTCTTAGCAGCAGAGTAGTACTCCATTATGTATAGGTATCACATTTTCTGTACCCATTCATGTGTCAATGGGCATACAGGCTGATTCCAAGATTTAGCTATTACAAATTGTGCTGCTATAAACATAGGTACATATACATTGCTGTAGTATGATGTTTTTAACTCTTTGAGGAAGATACCCAAATACAGTATCAAATATTTCATAATGTTTCTATAAATACCACTTCTTTGGATTAAAAAATAAACACAAATTTTTGATACCAAATGCCTCCAATGCAACAACTTTCTAAAACAATGGCATTGGCTAAGTTGTGTAAGTAACTAACTATATTATGTTTCTGGCCTAACCAAGCTAGAAAGTTGTAGCTTATCAGGCATGGTTAATAAATATTTCATGCTAACTCTAATATGGTTGTAAAACCAAGTACCTCCATATGTTGTTTATAAAGTGCAGAATCAAAAAGGGAATAATTATCTCAAAAATAGGCATTTACTGTATTTCACGCTCTGATGGCTAAATTGATAAACAAATAGTGGTTGAACTGGCTGGTATATCACCACTGCTGTGTTGGAAGGTAATGACCACTGGACTTGCCTATTCCAAAGACCGAAGATTATGAGCTTCTCTTTGCCCTGAAAATTCTACATACTTCTCTCCTTCCCATGAGTGCATGATGAAGTGGATTAAGAATCAAATTTGAGTCAGAAATCCTGAGCATAATTCCTTTTAACCCACATGACATTGGCCAGTTTAACAATTATCAAGAAACATAGCAATGCTTCAAAAGACTAAATGTCATGTACTCCAGATATGTACTAAAAAGGGAAGGGGATCAAAAGATGGGTGGAGGGGTGAGAGAAGGGAGGGAAAGAGTGAAAAAGGGAATGAAGATGTGTTAGGTACATGGACCAACTCCACACAAGGAATGTAAACATTATGTACTACACATATCTGCTAATAAAACAAATATTTTAGAGACTATTGTGGAAGTCAAATGAGCAAACACGTGGTATAGTATTGATATCTATATATGAGTTTACTATTTCAATACAGTTTAACCCATTCTTATTAAACACCTAACAAGGATCATCTCTTTGAGAGAACAGCAATGCATAAGACACTTGTGTAGTGCAGACCTCTCATGTTGCTAATATGCATTCTTTCCTTCAAATTTTTAACTAAATACTTGCCTGTCAGTTCAACACAATATTTCTTAGATATTTCTGCAGTGAGGTAGCAGTCTGGTCAATGTAATATAAGCAAATGTGTGAAACTTCTGGGAAATAATTTTTTTAATGTGAGGTATATTTTTTTGTCATCCCTTCTATCTACTGACTGGAATTGGAATATAATGATTGACCCAAAGCAGCTCTGGGGGACAATGAGATGCCCTAAGGCTAAGAAGCATGATATGGTCTCAGGAATATACCTAACCCATGCAAAATGGGCTCTAGGGCATAAACTACACTACATGGTTGTTCTCTCTAAGACATGCAGGTTCAGCCCTGTGTATTGTGAGTCAATCACTGTTGTGAACTTCCCTCAGAGAGAATATAACTTCCTGGGAAACACTGGGTTCAATTCTAAAAAGAGGGACAGCTGTGAACCTGGATTACCCACAGCAGGCTGTCCAATAAGTACATGGAAGGGGACCTGGGAGGGACATCACAAATCTACCATAATGACTGGAAGGGAGAGGGAGAAGAGTCAAGGATAATTCAGTAATGCAAGAAATGATGAATAAACATTTACAGTTCATTAGATGCTATTTTTTTCAACATGGGATCATTCTTAAAATACAAACACATTTGCAAAACCCTATATGTTGTCCATCTTCATTCTCCTTTATTCTAAAGCTCTAGGAAACACTGCATCTGCTTTCTCTCATTTCCTATTTCATATCCTTTATTTAATGTATTCCTGTCAAGCTTTTGTCTTTATGGCTCCACTGCACACATTGTTTCCAAAACCTCACCAAATGAAGTGATATTTTCCTACTTTTCACTTAACTTTTTAACAATATTTGATAGTTAATCATTTCCTCCTTGGCATATTTCTATTTCCAATTTTGCTTCTAAACACTACATTTTTCATTAGACCACTCTTAGATATTCTTTAATTGCTTAACCCTAGTCATTCTCATTATTTCTTACTTCTAAATGTTAGTATCATTGCTTTCTTCTTTAATTTACACTTCTTCCTAAATAACTTTATCTAGTCACACAGGTTTAAGTATCTTCTATCCCAGGCTTTCTTAACCGCAGGACTACTGACAGTTTGGGCCTAATTATTCTTTGTCATACTCTGGTTTCTCTTCAGATCACATAAATCTTTCACCTTTTACTAATCATTCTTTGTTGTGTGGAGCTGCCCTGTACACTGTAGGACACTGAACAGCATCTCTGGCCTCTATACACTAAATTCCAGTAGCAAACTTCTCGCCTATACTATAAGTTGTTTCAACCCAAAATGTCTCCAGATACTGCCTAAAGACTTTGACAGCTAAAATTGTTCCCTACCTGAAAACTACTATTATAAATTATAATGTCTTCCAAAGTTTTGTTTTAAGCCTTCGTCTCTTCACTGAGTTTAAGATCCCTGAATCCAACTAGTAACCTAATATTCTACTTCATTCCATGAGGATATCTAACAGGCATCTCATGCTCAACAAACTCCAAACAGACTCCTGAACTTGTTTGTAGCCTAAGCCATCTTTTTTTTTTAAAGATAGCATTTATCCAAGTTCCAAGCTGGCCTCAGACCCACTATGGAGCCCATGTTGGCACTAAACTCATGATCCTCCTCTTCAGCCTTCCAGAGTTGCTGAGATTATAGGTTTATGCCACCATGTTTGGCTCTGATCCATCCTTAAATTTCAAGTCCTGGTACCTTCCAGCACACTCACCAAATTGGTCCATACTAAATCTAGGAGCTATTTTTTATTCTTTCTTTCTATCCCACATTTAATTCTATGGCCAATCTTGCCTTCTTTATGATCAAAACCCACAAAAAAATTAGCCAGTTGGCATTTCTACCACCACCTTTGTCCTTTGTCATGACTTACCTGGACTCATGAGGTGTCCTTCTGTTTGCAACTGTCTTCCAGTTTCCACGCTTTCCTCCTTACAGTCATTTCTCTACATAGGAGCCTTCTTTTAACAATGCAAACAAAATTAAGTTGCTCGCCTGGTCCAAATATCTAAGGTCTTCTCATCATAGTCAGAACACATTATTAACTCCTTTTCTTGGCCTGTCCCATTCTTGAGGATTAGGCAGATCTAAGTCTTCAACTAATGCTCTGTTCTGCTTTGCTCACTTGACTAACCATGCTGAGCACCATGTTGGCTTCATGGCCCTGTATCTGCTGCTCCTTTCTGCCTTGGATATTTGTTCCCAGACTCAATTCTGTCACTTCATTCAGGTCAGCAGTCAAAAGCTACTTTTTCAGAGAGTTAAACACTTGCTAAGAAACAATAAAATTAAATATGTGTTTGTTCCATATCCTACCCATTAGAATGTAAATTTTATGGGTGACTAAAATATATCTGTCTTGTTTATTTTGCATCCTATATCCTACCATGATGTAGATACTCAATAAAAAGTTGCTCAACGAATGAACTGGTGAATGTTAGGTACTAAAGTGGCATTTTGGGAACACTTAAATAAGAGCTACAAACTATGCAGGATGTCCTGCACAAATGTGTTACCTTCTTCAAAATCCAGTATGGTAATGTCATAGTCAGTCTGGGGCACTGTAATGAAAATACTATGGACTGGGTGGCTTAAGCAACATAAATTTATTTCTTACACTCTGTGAGGCTGTGAAATCCAAAATCAAGGTGCTGGCCAAGAGGACCTTTTCTATTTTTATATTCATATGGTGAAGAGAAAGAAAATAAACAAATACTCTGTGCCTCTTCTTATAAGGACATTAATCTCATTAGGAGCTTCTTTCCTATGACCTAAGTACCTCCTAAAGTCCCTCCAGATACCATGACATAGGTTGTTAGGGTTTCAATATATAAAGTTGGGGGCACATATACATTCTGTCCAGAGCAGGTAGATACTGCTCTACTGTCCTTTTAAACATGTGGAGGTTAGGCTTTCCTCAGGTTCTCACAGAGGAAGTAGCAGAGGAGTACTTGAAGCTTTGGCTCTTAGCTGTCACTGTGTCATCATCTACATTTCTAGCTGGGTGGTAGTAATATCACCAATATCACCTTGAATGGGAGGCAGGGGTGGAGCTTTTGGGGGCTGATGGTGAGCTTAGTTTGGTCTGACTAATCTGGATGCACTTGTGGGATATTTTGATAGAGATGATGAACCCAAAGAATGAGGCAAAAGTCAGAGGAACAGATAAAACAAAGAGGTGATCTACAAGTGTGGCCTAGGGAGAGTTCTCAAGTGTAATACTTGTAAGTCCTAGAAATCACCTTAAATAGAAACAAAAGTAAAATACTAGATTATACCTATGATTAATGAAGATATAAGAAATATCATTACCTATTGTATAAGAACACATTCCTATGAAATATTCCCAATGGGAGATTTCCTCTCATAAAAATATAGGATTTGAATTATCCTCTGATCATATAATGATGCAGAGTTTAACTTCTAAAAACATCACAAAACAAAATGATCTCATCAAATACTGGAAAACCATTACTAAGCCTTCTTTAGGATTGTTGAATATTTAAAAATTCTAACTTAAAATATGGGAAAGCATACTGTCAATATTCGAGCTTCCATATTCATGTGAAGCCAAACTGTACACTCTCATCACTGCAGCTTTCCCCTGTGGAGAAGAGTAGGTCTCTAGATTTGCCGAATGATTTGATTCTCCTGGGCAACTTTAACACTAACTTGTAGACACAATCACAAACCTAATTTCTACCTCACCTCTTCAATTATGCTTTTCAGGGACATGTTTAGCAAAAGATTTACTTTAGAATTTCGTAGCACCTGACTTTTGGTTTGCATCTATCCATTTATAAGTATAAATGCATTGAGGCATATGTAGATGAACTAGATAGAAATGGTCCTTGTGTTCATAGATATTATTTTCCAAGCTGTTTCTACGAGGTTAAAATTACAGAGCAGAGAGTGCTATGGAAAACATGGTAAATACATGTTGAGTGTCTTTTATTCTCATTCTATAGAAATACATCAAACTTATCCTTCAAGAACCAATTTAAATGCTACCTTCTCTATGACTCCTCTCCTGATTTGTGATCCAACTGGAAGTGACTTTCCCCTCCTCTACTCCTTCAGTAGTTCGTTACTCACTTACCTCTGTCTTTGTTCACCACTGATCTCATGAACAACTGCTCTGGACACAGGCTGACCACTCAGGAGAAAGCTGTTCACTGAATGAACCAATCCTACATGAATGTTAGGCAACAAAGAATGATTTATTTCGCACTTAGTAAGGACTAGATTTAACTAAGGACCTCATAGTGCACTCTTTTTATTCCTCTAAAGTCTACTGAAGTAGGAGCTTTTAAAAGACTAAGGATACAGTAATGGATAAAACAAAGAAAGTGCCTTTGAATCTTACAGCCAAAGAAGAGAGTCAGACAATCAACAAAAAATACAGTATATGAAACTTAAATAGGATTAATAGCACTGTCGAGTGCTATGAAGAAAAGTAAAGTGTAATAATGTGATGGCACAGTAATATAAATTCAGATGGAAGTTCCATTTGAGATCTGAATGCAGGGCAGAATTGGACCAAAGGCGTATCTGAATGAAGAGCATTCAAGGCTAGGGAAAGGTAGGCACAAAATCCCTGTGGCCAGAAGATGTGAGTGCAGCCGAAAAAGAATGTGAAGAGATAAAGAAGTGAAAAAGAGAGTTAAGCAGCAAACTTCACATTTTGTATGCCAAATCAAAGACTGTGGTAGGAAATTAGTATAATTCTGCCTCAAATTGTAAAAAATATTTAAAAGATACAGAGGTAGTATAGTATGCTATAATATAGAATATGGTAAGAAGTTTTACCTCAATCCAAAAAACAAGCAAAACATGAGAGCTCTTTCCTCAGAGCAAGTTATTAACATTCCCTGAGCCTTTAACCTGTTGTGTAAAACAAAGACAGCACTGTCTGAAGGCAGGAGTGGGAACAATAGAGTACAAAAAGCAACTTAAGGGTTAACTGAAAAAGGGTTTACTTAAAACTGGCACATATTATATGAAATCCTTTCTATGTGAAAGTACCTCAGGAAGGAAAAGTGTTTCTTATGATAGAATCAAGAAGGAACAGAGTCTGGCTGTTATTATATTATATATAAAGATATATATATATATCTCACATATCCCAAGAAAAAAATGACTCAATCAGCAGGCCTCCACTACTGAGTGGGGAACAAAGAATCCTAAGAACATAAAATGTAGTGAACATACCTGATTCTTCAACACAGATCTATCAGACCATCACAGCCTGATGCTGTTAAACATATGAGTTATCAACTCACCCTGCCCATCCTGATTCCATGCCTAGGAGCAACCTTCTGATAATCCAGCTTCCTGGGGTACTTTTCTACAGGGAGAGAATGCTCTGGTGTGCTGGAAGTTACTTTTCTCTGTATAAATTGTAGCATTGGCATTCTGGATTCTATCCTTCATTTCCTGTGGATTTAGTTGGCATGACTCAATATGTGCAAGTCCAGTGCAGCTCTGGAAATCTGTCACTGCCTGTTTTTTAACTGTAAGAGCGAGGGGTCAGCCCCCAGCTTGTGATAAACTCAACAGGTGCAGCTCCACCAGGAGAAGCTGATAACTAGCCAGCCACACACATTATTTTTTGTGGTATCTTCTACTTACTTCAAAAGAGTTTGGGAGTTTCTGGAAATAATATATTTGAAAGTGTTTAGAAAATTGTGAAATTCTTTACAGGGACACTGACTACTTCATAAGGGATTATAAGAGGAGCAAACCAAGTGTGTTCTATGCACCTTACCCATCTGGCAATTTAGGACTACTTTGGAATATGAGGAAAATTCCCAATCTAGCAGGAATGGATGTGAGCCTCATGAAGAATATCATTTCCCTGCTTAAATGTTTTTCTTCCAGAATAGAAATTCTGGATGTTCCTTTTAAGAATCAATATTTCAAAATAGAAACTCTGGAACAATCAATCAATCCTTTGATATATATAGACAGAGATAGAGATAGATAGAAAGATAGAGACAGAGCTACAGACAGACAGACAGACCCACACCAGACTCACTTACACAATTTGTAGATCACCATGAAAAATGAAAAGGTAATATTTTGTTCAAAATGCAATAATAAAGTGTTATAATGGGTATCATAGCCTATTTTTCCTTTCTTCCATGGTCTATCTTTTGATTCATCATAGTGTTTTTCATTTACTATTAAATATCTTGATATAAGCACATACTATTGGCACGGTATATCTGCATCTTATTGGTGACCAAGAATGGATAAAAGAACTGAATTTTTTCCTTCTGTATCATCATTTTTCAGTGTCAGAGGCTGGTTAATCAGGGTGGTACAAGAAGTAAGAATGGAGATGACAGAGTTCATCAGTCATTTATATTTGTTGATATTGCCTTCTTTCTGCTTTTTGAAGAAAGCTCTGGTTTGAGCAGAAATTGTGGTGTCTTAGGGCTGTCAGCCTGTCACATCATGAGTCATAAACATAACACATGTGTTTGTGTTTGCTGAGAGATTCCCAGAATCCCCACACATTGACCTCTACTAGAATTGTGTGTCAGGGGTGGGTAATGAAAGTGTTCTAGGCTGATGCAGCAGCAAGGAGGAAGACGTGAAATGCAGAATTGAAATTATTAAGAATAATAAGGAATTATTTAAAATATTAAGAGGGCAATGGCAAGATGTTAACCAGAGCATGGGCTGGATGTGGAGCAGGTGCCTTGAGCATCAGGAGGGGCATGCACTCATGAGGCCAGCCCTGTGGGGTACTGCTTTAAGAAAAAATAACTGAACTTTCTTAACAACTCTGTGAGGTCAACACTATAATTATCTCCCATTTCAGAATGAGAAGAGAAGCACAGAAAGGTTAAGTAGCTCATTGAAGTGTTAATAATTGCTAATAAGTGGAAGAGTTGGGATTTGAACTTAAGCTTTTGGGCTCAAGAAACCATGCTCTTAACCTATACACATAGTTGTTTTCCTAAAAGGTATTGATTTCTAATTCATTTCCAAGTTTCCTTGGCTCCTCCCCATTCTTTACTTTCTAAAAATCTTTAAAAGACAGCTCATGTTCATTCATCATAAAAAATCTGCAGATATTGCAGGCATTTATTATAATTGACCAGAGTGTGTGCCAGAAGCTATAATGAATAATGAAAACAGTTACCGTGAAGTGCCTTCCATGGCCTAACAATCTGATGAAGTGCTTGTAGGTATTATCTATGCCACAGATAAAAACACAGAAGTTTAGAGGAATCAAATAATGTGGGTCAGACTCAGAAAATGAGGGATAGAGTTGGGATTTAGCTTTAGACAAGTAGACCACTAGCATCCGCAGGCCTACACGCTTTATATTAGAACTTCAGTTCTCCATAAGTCCACTTTCATGGTACCAAGGATGAGCAATTGAGACTAGGCCTCTACAGACATAGGTTTCTTCTGCCACCTTTCTGTTCAATCTCACAGGTTCAAAATTAGAAGTATAATTCAATTGAAAACAGAGTTTGACATTCAAATTGAACCCCAGTGCAAATCTGTTCTCCTTTAAGATGATTTTCCTCTCTATGAAGAATAGATGTAGCCTAGGATGAAATGTCAAAAATATAAAGAAACCAAAACGTTTAGGATGTGGCTGTTGGGGAAACTGCTATCTCTAGCTGATGACCTCTATGCGTATAAGGAGAGTAATTGCATGGGCAATTAATTGAATCCAATAGAACAGAAAGTGCTCAAGCTCTAGTCTTTCCTCCAATGTCCATTAATATTGCATAATTCCTCGAACAACCTTGAGATCAAAAGAGAGGGGCATAAAACTGTAAGGCTCTCAGATCAGTGTCAAAAAGTGTTTCTATTCAAAAACTTCTGCAGAATAGCAAAATTGTTACAATAGGTCACATAATTAAATTACAGAAGCATAATCAAAATGACCATCTCCAACAATCTTACTAAATTAGGACAGACCAAAAAAGAAAGCCTGAAGAAGTAATTTTGGTTTAGGACATAAAATTCACTAAGGAGCTAAGGGACTGTTAAAGTCCGGAAGCCTTGTGTAATGATGGAAGACTTTTTAATTCTTGGCAAATTTTCAAGGCACATAAAGGAAAATTAGGACTGTATCTCCAAGCAAATTTTTAATTATAAAAGCATTCCATTGAAAGTGGCTGAATTTCTTTTTACTTTCTATTGTGTATTCTATAGCTAATTGAAAGTCCATTAAAGAATATTTGGTTCTTCTATTACTATTCATCTAAGGATCTCAAGCCATTATAGGCATTTTAGAAATAACTAAAGGCCAAAATTCATTTAGAAAAAAAAAGAAATGAAGGAATTCAGAACCACACTTGATAGTGTGGGGAAAAAAGTGTTCACTCTATTCCCTATCTCAATTTTTGGACTGCAGAGCTCACCTATTTTCTCTTTTTTAAACAACAGCTTTCTTAGCTTGGGTTCCCTATAAAACAGAGCTACCAATAAAGGCTGAAGTGAAATAATTTAGTATGAGGGTCTGATAATGTGTCAGGAATCAGAAATAGGGAAATTGAAACAGAAGAAAGGAGGGGAATACAAGAATGCATGACAGATTTGATCACTGCTGAAGGTGTGCTCTGACTGAGAGGATTATATGAGAAGTCATATGAAATGTATCTTAGGACAGATGCTAGAAAAAGAGTGAGATGATATTTATCCATTGGCATTTATTCTTTGGTAAAGGGATCACTTGCTTCAAGACACACATTCACGTGCACACACACACTCACACACACACACACACTCACACACACACACTTCAGGATGCCACACTGAATGCCAAGTGGTTGTCTATGAAAGAGAAGCCACCAGTCAGGCAGCCAGGGGCATGCACGGGGCAGGCCAGAGAGGTGGTCAGGGTGCTCCTGCCTGAAGCTGGGCAGAGTGTGCGTGCAACAGGTGACTGTGGCAGTGGCTGCTGAGTGGTGTCCAAGAAGAGCTGGAAAAAGTAATCTTGTTCACCTTAGTACCATTTTGTCTGAGTTCTGAGAAGCTGTTTTACAAATATTTTGATGGTCTGGATAAAATCTACCACTACCATCCTCTTACTGTAGCAATAATGACATTTTAAGGAATCCACAATCATTCTTTAGCTTGAACCTAGACTTTTCAATACCACCCCCTCATGTTTTGCTCACTGGGTTTACTCATACTCCCAGGTGAGTGCTATTTCTTTGAATTGCCAAATCTAGCAAGCTTCTCTCTGCCTGAAGCACTCTTTCCTCTATGCACTGGTGTGGTCAAACACTGTCTCTGAAGATGAGTACTTTTTAATGTTATTGCCATTTTTCTTTACCTTATACTTCTCATTGAACTTTGTCATCATCTCTTTTCTCACTTGCTCTTTCTTCTCTCTAAAGTTGTGATACCCCAAGGTTCTGATCTTCATCCTCAAAATATTCTCAGTGATTTCATCAACATTGACCTAATACAGAAAGCTCTTTTCTCCACTTTTGATTGTTTTTGCCAAATTTCTTTCACTGTGACAAAATACCCAAGAAAGACACTTTAAATGGCAGACAGGTTTATTTTGGTTCACAATCTCCGGTTTCAGTCTATGTTAGATTGGTCGCATTGTAACCCAGCCTGCATTGAGACAGAACATGGTGGGAGCACTCTGTGAAGCAAACTGCTGATCACATGGAAGTCAGAAAGCAAAGAAAGAAAAAGAGGACAGGATGTCAATATCTCCTTCAAGGCCATGCCCCCAATGACATAACTTTTTTCTATGGTGCTCCACCTCCTAAAGTTTTCACCATTTCCCAATACTGCCACAGGCTGGTGAGGAAGCTTTCTGCACAAGGCCTTTGGAGAATGTTCAAGATTCAAACTATAGCACCAACTTTCTAATTACTCCTTCAGCTGTCTTCTCTCTGCAGCCAATTGTAAGTGCTGAAACAGGCTCTCAAAAGCAATCTGTTCCAACTTAATGCGTGACTTTATTTCTGAAATCACGTCCTTTTCTGTGTACACCACTGCTGTTAATAACATTCATTCATGCCCCAGAACTGTTTATCAGCACCTCACACACTTATTCTAGCATTTGCCAAGAAGAAATAGCATATGATTCACTTCTTTTAAATACATCAATAGAAAATGCACCCATATTATAAATCTCCTGGAGGTCATTTTTATCTTTACTTGAAGATTCCCCAACACAAGGACCTCTTTGTCCTAGAAAATTTTGAAACAAAAATTATTCTCTAGAAAAGATCCACTCACTTAGGACTAGCTAAATATTTGACTCAAACTCTGTTTTTAAAACTTATTTTTATATACAAACTCATATAATTCTAACTTTCCATACATGAATAAATATAATTATAACATGAATTTCTTTTAATTCATTTTTAATATGTATTTGCAGTTCTGTATCTCCTCATTCCCACCCCATCTAGATAAAGTTCTCCCTGACTTCTCTATCCTAACAGTCTAAAATGTTATCTTTTCATACTTATACTTAGTTATATACATATTCCTGTATCCATGTACATATGCATACAGACATATTCATAAACAGGGACTTAGGGATATATTTTTAAAAGGGATGATATATGCAACACAATAGAAATCTTTAAGTAACAGATACAGTTATCATTCATTGTTTTTAGTGGTTTGAAAGCACAAAAGTTTATTTGCCTATTTTATTATCAATATAGTTTCCTCCCATAAGGAACAATATGGATGCAAATGACTTGTAGGTAATTCTTACAGACTGAAATTGTTTCATATAGAACTGTTTATCTGAAAAGAGATTACTGAGTTATAAGAGTATGTGCATTTTTTAAAGATGTGGAAAGATTGCTGTCATGTTTTCTTTAGCATTTTATGAGCATTCTATTTTTCCCACTCCTGGTTGGCAATAGATTTTATGTTCATTTCAATGTATACAAATCAGAAACCTAAAAAGTAAAATTTATGCCCTTAATCTATCTTTTCTTGAATACGAATATGTTTTTTCATCTTTTCCTTATTTTTGACCATATAGATTTTCGTTATTATAAATATTCTCTTCATATCTATTGCCACTTTACCATTGTTTATATCTTTCTTATTAATTTGGACTTTTTATATAATATATAGGTTAATCCTTCTGAAATGCACTGCAAAGGTTTTTTACCCAAATTTATTGTTCATTTATTTATATCTTTGTGAGATTGAAAACATTTAAATTTTACATACTAATATAGTCCCTTTTTTTTTGGTACCAGAGATTGAACTCGGGATGTGCACTTGCGAGGCAGGCAGCAGAACCACTGAGCTAAATCCCTGGCCCAAGTCCTGTCTTTTCTTTTACAACTTTTGTATTAGAAGTCCTCACTTGCTTCTCAAATATTTAGTCTTCTAGAATTTTTAACACAATTTTAAGTGTTTTTTTACATTTAAATATCTATACCAATTAGATGTTTTTATCTGTAGTGGGGATTAGGCCCTAGGGCATTTTATCAGTGAACTACAGCTCCAGACCTTTTAAGCTTGCTTGCTTGCTTGCTTGCTTGCTTTTTCTTTTTTTCAACAAAGTATTGCTAAGTTATCCTTAGTGGCATTGAACTTGCTATTCTCTTGCTTTGGAAATTAGCTTTTATATGATATGGGGGAAAATAGTCAGCCATTTTTTTTCTTGATGGATAGCTAGTTATACTTCATTAAATAAACCATTATTTTCATCTGTACTGAAATACTGTGTTTGTTATGTTTTAAATGCTCATATAAACCAAGATCTACTTTTAGATACTCTTAACCTTCTATGTTTCCACCTTGTATATTCCTGTCACCAAACCATGACCAAAGAGTCTTATGAGAAAAAGCTTTCTATTTAATAATATATTCTGAATCTCTAAGGCAACTTCTCACTATTTCTCATTTGGGTGTAAACACATATTTTTATGTTTAAACTTACAAGCAATTTTATTAAACAAACTGTTGAGTGTAACTACAAATGTATTAAATATACATAAGGAAGAATTTATATTTGTATTGTAATAAACCATCAAATTCAAGATCAATAAGATTAGTTTCCTTAGATTTTATTTTATTTTATTTTATTTATTTATTTTTGGTACCGGAAATTGAACTCGGGTTCTTGCACTTGCAAGGCAGGTAGTGGAACCACTGAGCTAAATCCCTGGGCTTTAGATTTTATATTTTTGTCATGTAGGTCTGACATCTTTCTTATTAAATTCCTTCTGAAATAAATTATTGATATTTTTCTACTGAAGAGTAGACTATCGCATTTCTCTTTTTAGGTACTCAGTCATTGCTCTATTTTAGACTTAGTTTTGCTGGGTGCTAATGTCTCCTGAATTCCCTTTTTATACAATTACAGGTTAGAGTTGACCAAAAGTGAAACTCCATGAAATTTTGAAGACAGAAATGAAACAACAGCCATGAATCTCACAACAGAGAAACATGCAGGGTCTAGTTTATATTCGCTTTTCTCCATCTCTCCCTCCTAATTACTGGTCCTACTGACCAACAATGACCACCATCACTGCACTGTGAACTCACAGAGGCAGCAGCCGTAAAAAGCCAACAGTTACCCACTGAAATCTGCACAATTTTCCATCAACTTTTATACCAGCCTCTTTAATGTTTCCAACTACAATAAAGGGACACACCTACTTTTCAGTTGTGCAAGTTGGGGAATACTGCATCAGGTTTGCTTACCTTTTTTTTTGGCTCTTTTAACTTCCTTTTGAGACATTGTTTCCAAGCATCTCTCTCTCCCTCCCCCCCCCCCTCCATTCCTACATAGTTCAGTCTTAAAGCCCTGTAAGTATTGGAATGGGACCAAAGAACTACAAGGTCAATCATATATAATACAAATTCATATTAAACATGGAAATTGGTATTTACTTGATTGTACAGTCTTTTGAAAAGAGATAAAGCATGATGAAAAGTTCAAAAGTAAACTTCTAAACTTATTACTAAACAAGTATGCTGGATAAATTTTAAACCTTAAAAATGAAGTATACTTAGTGTTTTAACAGATTATTCTGAAACTTCATATATATATATATACTGAATATATATATACTAAATATATATACACTAAATACATATATACTGAATATATATATACATACATATATAAACATACATATATACACATTTATATATCTATATATATATAATTTCTGGAACACTGAGAAAGTTCCTGAGAGCTGTATTTAAAAATAGAAATAAAATATCACTACTCATTTTGAAGGTTTACAACTTGTCAAGCAGCATATCCTTTTCAATGGATTCATATCTATCAATAGATATAGCCGATAGATTTCTCCAGTAAGTCACAGACTAGAGATCAGACTCTCTATTTCTGGATATCCACACCCAAAGAATCCTGCCATGAAATGTCGTTTTCAAAGAAGCACTGATTTTTTTTTTCAGACAAAAAGAATTCTTATTTCCTTGGAAACCACATTTCTAATTTGGTCTTCTATTATGTTCTTTCAAAAAACACGTAGCAGTCCTTTGCCTTCTGCTCCTAAATGACACACACGATTATCCTGAATCAAGTAGCATATAGATATCTTTACTTTTCTTATTCTATCTACATAATCATCATATGATTCAGATCAATATTTTGTAATCACCTATTTACATCTCATTTTTAAGTGGTAATACACCATCATAAAAATCATCAAAAAACCTTTCAATCAATTAAAATAAATCTCTTCTATAAAGGAATTGAAAAAAGAATCTCAAGAGACTGGGATAGGATACAAGGCAGTCTCACATGGATGCAATAGGAAATTAGAAATAGTTTTGAGATTTCTGTCATTTAACTGGAAAAATTCCTCATTCATAGTAGTGAGGAAGAAGGAAAAGGGTGTGGGAAAGAGAGGAGAAGGAAAAAGCAAAGGGAGAAAGGTAAGAAAAATGAGGAAATGAATGAAATACAAGTGAATAACTGAACATGATCATCTGGTATATTTTAAACACAGGCAAGTGATGGAAATCAAGAGGCACAGGAACTAAACTAGCAATGAGCCATGGGAAGTGAAGTAGAAAAGGTAAAACATTTATTTACTTGAAGAATTTGCAGCTTCCTTATTTGGCTGAATTTCCCTGGGATAAGGAAAAGGCTAACCTTTGTAGGGAAGAATATATATACATACATATGTAAACATACATATATATACACATTTATATATCTATATATATAATTTCTGGAACACTGAGAAAGTTCCTGAGAGCTGTATTTAAAAATAGAAATTAAAATATCACTACGCATTTTGAGGGTTTACAACTTGTTAAGCAGCATATGCTTTTCAACGGATTCATATCTATCAATAGTTATAGCCAATAGATTTCTCCGGTAAGTCACAGACTAGAGATCAGACTCTCCATTTCTGCATTAGAAATTAGAGACATTTATAGCTAAGTGGATGCACATTGAGGCAATACTCTTAAGTGAAATAAATAGGACACACAGGTATAAATACCGAATAGTTTCTCTGGTGTGAGAAAATGAAAGTGTAAGTAAGGACTAAATGTATAATAGGTAATGTGAAATAGGAAGAAAAGGGGCAAAGGGGAAGGAAATGGGAGGGCTAGGGGAAAGGATAGAAGGCAATGACATTAATATGAGAAAATGGAAAAATAGGAACAAAATCTTTGTAAATAGGGAGGAATGGAGGGGTTGAAGGGAGGGTTGGGCAAGGGTGAAAAATAAGAACCAAGAGAGACTATGTAAAGGTGCAAATTTCCAATGATGAATGTCATTATATTGTATACCTAAAATGTACCAATGATTAGAATGAATAATTGATAATGCAAAATAGGAAGAAAAGGTCCAAAGGGGTAGGGGTAGTGGGAGGGGCAGGGGAAAGGAAAGAAGGGAAAGGAAAAATGCTGAGAAATGGAAAAAATGGAAATAAAGTCTTTGTAAAAAGGGAAGGGTGGAGGGGGGTGAAGGGAGGGCTAAGAATGGGGAAAAAATAAGAACCAAGACACATTATGTAAAGGTACAATTCCCAATGGGAAATGTAATTTTGTTGTGTACCTAAAATGTACCAATAAAAGAATTTAATTTTAAAAAAAATAATGTATACAACAAAAAAGAAAGAAAGAAAAAGAAATACGGATGCTTTTTGTTTAGTTTTATTTCATCTCAAATTCTTAGTTGCTTCATGAAAATGAAGATATTAGTTGGCCCTTCACACTGTGACAAAATACCTGAGAAAAGCAACTAAAAGAAGGGAAAATGTATCTTGGCTCATGGTTTCAGAAGCGTTAGTCAATGGTCAGCCAGCTCCATTGCTTTATGTCTGTGCCAAGGCAGAAAAATCATGGCACACATGTGCAGCAGAGGAAACCTGCTTACCTCTTGGCAGACAGAAACCAAAGAGAAGAAGAAACACCCAGAGTGGAAGGGGCCAGGGACAAGGAAGCCCTCCAGGTCCCCCTTCCATGACCTACTTGCTTTAACTAGGCCCACCTTTGAGTTTCCATTACTATCCAAAAATCCCATCAAATTAAGTCCTCATTAATGAACTAATGAAATTAAGTCTTCTTTAAAAGCCCCAGATTGCTTTAGTACATCAGTTTGGGGGAACATTTCAAGTCTAAACCATAAAAATGAACATGTTCCATGAATAAATAACAAGTGTGAAAGACAAATGAGTAAAGGGATTTAATCAGTCATGACTCTAATGGCACCACTAAAAACTGCTGCCCACATTAACCTGTAATTAGGTTGCATTTAGTGCCTTTCATAATTTCACCTACCCGAGTCTTTAAACCATCTTCATAACCTATAAACACAAAAGGCAGTTCATCTTTACATTACTGGTTTCAAATTGTACTTTTTTTTTCTTTTTTTTAATTAAATTCTTTTATTGGTACATTGTAGGTATACAACAAAATTATATTTCTCATTGGGAATTGTACCTTTACATAATGCATCTTGGTTCTTATTTTTTCCCCATTCCTAGCCCTCCCTTCACGCCCTCCACCCTTCCCTATTTATAAAGACTTTATTTCCATTTTTTTCATTTCTCATCATTTTTCCTTTCCCTTCTTTCCTTTCCCCGGCCCTTCCCAATACCCCTACCCCTTTGGACCTTTACTTCCTATTTTGCATTATCAATTATTCATTCTAATCATTGGTACATTTTAGGTATACAATATAATGACATTCATCATTGGAAATTTGCGCCTTTACATAGTCTTTCTTGGTTCTTATTTTTCACCCTTGCCCAGCCCTCCCTTCAACCCCTCCATTCCTCCCTATTTACAAAGATTTTGTTCCTATTTTTCCATTTTCTCATATTAATGTCATTGCCTTCTATCCTTTCCCCTAGCCCTCCCATTTCCTTCCCCTATGCCCCTTTTCTTCCTATTTCACATTACCTATTACACATTTAGTCCTTACTTACACTTTCACTTTCTCACACCAGAGAAACTATTCGGTATTTATACCTGTGTGTCCTATTTATTTCACTTAAGAGTATCGCCTCAATGTGCATCCACTTAGCTATAAACGTCTCTAATTTCTCAGTTTTTATGGCTGAGTAGTACTAGTACTCCATTTTATTAAAAAACCACATTTTCCTTATCCAGTCTCCAGATGATGGGAATTTGGTCTGCTTCCAAGTTTTAGCTATTACAAATTGTGCTGCTATGAACATGAGTGCACATATATCACTGTGGTATGATTCTTTTAATTCTTTGGGGAAGATCCCCAGCAGGGGAATAGCTGGGTCAAATGGGACTTCCAGTCCTAGTTCTTTGAGGTATCTCTATACTGATTTCCACAGTGCTTGTACCAGTCTACACTCCCACCAGCAGTGGAGCAGGGTTCCTCTTTCCCCACAGCCCCGCCAGCATTTGTTGTTGGTTGATTTCTTGATAGCAGCCATTCTTTCTGGAGTGAAGTAGAATCTTAGCATTGTTTTCATTTGCATCTCTCAAATGACCAGTGATATTCAACATTTTTTCATGTATTTATTTGTTATTTCTACTTCTTTGTCTGAGAAATGTCTGTTCATTTCAGATGCCCATTTTCGGATAGGGTCTTTAAATTTGGGAGGTCTGATCTTTTTAAGTTCTTTGTAGATTTGAGATAGTAGACCTTTGTCTGAGGAAGAGCAGGTGAAGATTTTTTCCCACATTGTAGGTTGTCTCTTCACACTGTTGGTGGTTTCTCTTGCTGTGCAGAAGCCTTTTAATAAGAAGAGATCCCACTTGTTGATTGTTTGTGCTAGTTCACGGGCAACTGAGGTTTTGTTCATAAAATCTTTTCCTACACCAATTTCTTCAAGAGTTCTACCTAACCTCTGTTCCAACTGGTTCAGAGTTTCTATTTTAATATTTAGATCTTTAATCCATTTCGATTTTAGTTTAGTGCATGGTGAGAGATACAGGTCTAGTTTTAATCTTTGGCAAGTTGAAGCCCAATTTTTCCAGCACCATTTATTAAAGAGTCTATCTTTCCTCCAGTGAGGGTGTTTGGTTCCTTTATCGAAGATGAGATGGCTGAATGTGTCTGGCGTTGTTTCTGCATCTTCTCATCTGTTCCACTGGTCCTCAGGTCTGTTTCTTTGCCAGTACCATGCTATTTTTATCACAGTAGCTTTGTAGTAGAGTTGCAGGTTGGGGATTGTGATACCCCCTGCCATGTCTCTGTTACCTAGAATTGCTTTTGCTATTCTGGGTCTCTTCTTGTTCCAAATGAAGTTTTGGATTGTTTTCTCAAGGTCCATGAGGTATGCTGCTGGGATCTCAATTGGAATTGCATTAAACCTATATAGCAGTTTTGGAAGTATGGCCATTTTCACTCTATTAATCCTTCCTACCCAGGAGCAGGGGATGTCTGTCCATTTTCTGATATCATCTTCAATCTCTCTTTTCAGAGTACCATAGTTGTCAGAGAAGAGGTCTTTGATTTCTTTCGTTAAGTTGATTCCTAGGTAATTCAGTTTTTTGGATGCTATTGTGAAAGGAATTATTTGCCCTATTTCTCCCTCAGTGAGTCTGTCATTTATGTAGAGGAAAGCTATTGATTTTTGTGTGTTGACCTTGTAACCAGCTAGTTGACTGAATTTGGTTATTAAGTCTAGAAGACTTTTGGTGGAGTTCTTGGGGCCTTCTATATAGAGTATCATGTCATCTGCAAAGAATGACAATTTGACTTCTTCATTTCCTATCTTTATTCCTTTTATTTCTTTCTCTTGTCTAATTGCTGTGGCTAATGTTTCCAGAACTATATTGAACAAGAGTGGTGATAGTCGACATGAGAGCCCTGATATCCCTGCATTATTTACATAAGCATCACCTGAGATATTTGAATGTTTGTTTAGGAGACTCTTTGGTGGTGAGGTTAAAAAAGAATGCATTTTATCCTATCTTAGCTCATTTCTGTGCTTATTTAAATTTGAGAACCTTATATTTTGGGTTCTCTGGAGGTTCTTTCGATCATTACAGAAGAAAGGAGCAAGAAAAGGGAAAATAAGATAAAGTTGCAAATTTCTACCGGTCTCCCTCTAATAGTTCTACATGAGTTTTATTACTATGATTTTATTGGATTAATTTATTTTCTGGTCAAAAGTAAGAAGAAGATAGATAGACAGACAGATCAAAAGAATTATTATAGCATTTCCATTATGTTGGTCCCATTTCAATGAATCTGATAGTCCCATCTTGTTCCTTTTCTGAAGTTTGGTTTTCTGTTTTTTCTATCAGACTCCTAGCACAGTGCTAGATATTTTTAACAAATTGTTTTATTATGTTTAGAAGACATACATTCCATGCTTCAGTGTTCTAGTCCTATGTTACTTTCATGATTTCTCAATGATTATTGACGCTGACCAATCAACATGAGTAAGCATCTGAACTGGGCCAGGCACCAGCTAGGTATCATCTAGACACTAGGTATTCAGAATTAAAATTAGCCAGGTATGTGCAATATTAATGACTACTTCTGTCGGAAACGACACACACATGAACAATAAATTGAGCAATTTATTTTTTGCATTTGGCCTATACTTATATAAAGATATTGTGGCAAATCTCTTTTGAGAAATCAGAATAATAGAAGTTGAAATTGGAAAATTGGTCATTATTTGAGTCATCTGAAAACATAGATCTCACCCTCTGTATTCATCTTACTCTAAATATATCTTTAAACATTTAAACTGCTATTGATATTATTTTGGAACCAGTTCTTAAAGTTTTTTGGGGGGGCATTGTTCATTTATTTTTGCTTCGTTATATATCACTCTTCTGTCTTGTGAACCTATCCTGAGAATAAATGTGTGTATTCATATTTTAATTAATATTTTTGTGCTGGAAGATATTCAATATGCTAGTGTAAACAATTCAATACTAAAATACAATCATTTTCCAATGTTCTACAAAGGATATATATTATTATTGTAAAATATATAACTTCTATGTATTTTAAACTCAGAAAGACATTAAAATAGTTTTTCCTCTAATCAGAACAACATGGACTACAAAACAGCAAAGTAGGTCATTTGACTATTTTCAATCAAATTCTTATTATTTTGCTTTTGAGATATTTGAGTTCTTTATATATTCAGAATACTAACCCTGTTTTGGATAAACAGGTGCAAGTATTTTCTCCCAACCTTTACTTGTCCCTTCTGTTGATTATTTTCTTTTCTATGCAGAAGCATAGACACTTTTTTTAAAAAATGTACAATAACCAGCAAAGGTACCAGAGAAATGCTCAACATCGTTAATCATTGGGGAAATGCAAATCAGAACCACAATGGAATATTATCTCTTTCCACTTGAATGATATTATCAAAAAGACAAAAATAGCAATTGCTGACAAGAATGCAGAGAATGAGAAAACAGTGTTGGTGGGAACATAAATTAGTATAGCCATTATGAAAAATAATGCGAGGTTTCCTAAAATAAAATAGGAATAGAACTACCATATGATGTGTCAATCCTACTTATATCTCCAAGGGATAAAGAAAATGTGGTGCATAAACACAATGAACTATTATTCAGTTATAACAACAATGGATTTCTGTCATTTGCAACAATATGGATTTAACTGAAGAACATCACATTAAATGAAATAAGTCAGGCATAGAAAGACATGTGGTTTCCTTTATAGGTGGAACTAAATACTTGATCTTACACAAGTAGAAAGTAGAATAGTTGTTACCAGTGTCTGAGAAAGGTGGAAGAAAGGATGGAGAGAAAAGATAATTAATGGCTGCAGGGGTGCAAATGGATAGAAGAAATAATTTCTAATGTGCTACAACACAGAAGAATAACAATGGTTGACAGCAACTAATGGTATATTTGAAAATAGCGTTTCCAAAATGAATAAATGATAAATGTTTGAGGTGAGGTGTTGATATGCTAATTACCTTGATCTCATGATTATCAATTGTACATGTGATCGAAATGTCACTCTGTACCTCATAAATATGAACAATTATGGTTTTTCAGGTATAAATTTTAAAAATGTATTTGAAAGAGATAAACACCTAGTTGCTACACAGGGAGGCTAGCAGAGAGGAGTGTTAGAGGGCAGTCTAGGCAAACTAGAGAGACCCTGCATCAAAATAAAATATGCACAAGAACTACAGGTATAGTTAAGTGATAGACCACTTGCCTAGCATGCACAAGGCCCCTAGTATCACAAACAAAATGAAAATAGAAATTTAAAAAGGCTTTCATTCACAGGAGTGATCCATAGGAGTCTATATAGAAATGAGCAAGAGACAAGAACAGAATTAGAGAAAATAAAAGAACAAAGAGGAAATCTATATAAACCAAGTTACAGAAATAAGAGTAGAAGAGGAACTAAGTAATTGGCTTGAGAGAAAAATATTAGAAAACATGCTATTTTCAAACTAAAAAGAAGTCATTAAATAATGCAAATTTTCAAGACTGTTACATGAGCAAGGAAATGTATTGAGGAAAGACAATCATGTGAGCGGATGATGGACTGCCAGTCCAGTAAAAGACAGAATTTCAATGTGGAGTTGAGAGTCTCCTGTTTTATCCACCTTCAGAACTTATTATCTGTGTCACCTTGAGCCAATTATTTAAACTTGTGTAGGAAGAATCGCAAGTTCTTCTTTGTAAACTTGAAAGACCTTCACAAATATAAGACTCCATAATTCTTAAGAACATTTTTCTTTTTGAGAAGCTAGCTAAGGAACCCAGGGCCTTGCAAATGCTAGGCAAGCACTCTACCACTGAGCTATATTCCCTAGTGCAATTATTTTTAAAGCAGACATTTCAGCGCCAGAGGTAACATATTATTCAATATTTTCATATGTTATCCACAAAGCATTGTTTCAGATGACATTAACTGTCTATACATCAGGGACTTGCCAGATGTTAGACATATGAAGACAAGCCAAAAACTATTCAGCTCTCGAGAAGCTCTCAACTCAGGAGAGAATGAGAATATGTAAGAAAGCCACCCATAGCTACACACTATGATTAGTGAAGTCCTTGAGGGAAAAACAAGGTGATACAGAGTCAGGACAGAGTAGTTTCAAGGAGAAGGTAGCACTGAAAATTGGGTTTTTGAGACCCTTTCTAGATGAATTCTGCTTACTCTTATCAAATAAGTTTGTAAAATGTTTAAATAAGTCAGGCAGACAAGTAAGAAGCATTAATAAAAACTGTATTATGAAAACTGTATGTGAAAACTGTATTGTAGTATATTGGAGATACGAAATTAAAATCAGAACCACTGATATTTCTAAATATGGATCATAGGTTTTAATTTTTAAAGAAAAATTGTGTCAAGAAACCTATTTACAATTTCATAAAACGGAATACATACAAAGGAATGGTTGGTTATATAGATGAGTGATTAAAACTTTAAAAGAATATACTGACTGATAAGACATGTACACACACTATGAAGTTCTTAAAACACACTTTTTATGGACAAAATCATAATATTTTTATTTAATATCAGAAAGACATAAATGTTATTTAAATGAGACATACAATATTTTACCATGCCAGCAATGAGAATATGCATAGTGAAATTAAATTGACAAAAGAAATAAAGATCAGTCACCCATCTGTATAAAACATGTATAGATTACATCTTAAATTTAAGAGCTACCTCATTTTAAGATGTAAAAGATTAGAGATAGGCAAACCAGACCCAAACACAGCTGAAGCACAATGCATGACACATATCTCAACATAAGAGACCCTAAGTACTTCAGGAGTCCCTTCGAATAAACTAGAGTCTGAATCAACCAAACAAAACCAAACCATCATAACAAAAGAGGAACACAGGACTATAATAATACTATAAAGATAGAAGATAAACCAATAAAAATGTTACTATACATTTTGTAGACAAAATATTGCTATAAAAAACAAAATAGAAGGAAACAAAAAAGTAAATTTGTATTGATTGTGAACTTACATTAAAATACTATTACTTTAATCCACCAGCTTCTATTTCTCACCTAGTAATATTAGTTGATTTCCCTTGGATTCCCTCCTCTTCCAACTCTGATTCTATATTAGTTTGGACATCTGCAGTCAAGAATACTTTTTTCTGTTCAGTTTCTTCCAGAAGGTGATCTTGAGCCAAATATTTGAATACAAATCATTCTTTGAGGAAAATTTCCCCAGATAAACCACAAGAAAATGGGAGAAGTTAGGGGAAAATAGAAATCAAACAAGCATGTGATTTGGGGTGAAGTTCCAGCCTCAGTCTGAAGACAGAGAGAGCTCTGGAGGATAAGGTGCAAATTAGGGTTTCTTTTGCCTCCCAGCAAGAGACATGGGCTTTTATAACTCACACAAGACCAATAAATGGCTATGTGCTTACCTAGAACCAAAACGGTGTTGCGCCCTTTCTCTCCCTCTCCCTCCCTCTCTCTCTCTGGAGATTGCCATTGACAAGGAATAATAGCAGGAAAAGTTCTGAGAGCTCAGAAACAACCTTGAAGAACATGTAAGAGATCAGAGAAGACTTTCCAGTAACAGTGCTCATCACAGGAGGACAGATGACACATGACATTGTCAGGCCAATAGCATATTCCTTGCCCTGTACATAATGGATGCTTTCAGAATGCCACATGCCCAAGGTTGTCTAATGAGGCAGTTGAGAAGCACTCAGAGAGGGACTTGGAGATGTTAAATGAAGTCTCGACCTTCCAGGAGCCATCTAATTTGAAGAGAACAGTTGCTGAAGAATGGAATTAAGTTAAGAGAGAGGCAGTGGGAAGAGACAATGAACACAAGCCTGAGTTGGCTGGCATACCATGAACCATTCCTTCACCTACTTGAACAACTAAACTGGAGTTTCTCCGATAAGACTGTTAGGAAATTGCCTGTTAATGTATGGGGATAGTTCAAGTTGAGATTCTCTTACTAATAAGATAACAGGATTGATTCATTTTCTGAATAATTTCTTGAAAGACAAGATTTTAAAATATTTTTATTCTATAAAACCTGTTAGTCAGATGCAAGAACACCTACATCTATAATACTGCCAATGGAAACAATTAATTATCAGGGGTTTGTGAAGGAAAAGAAGCAACATAGAAGGTAAATGATGCATCTTTCAGAGGCAAGATAGCTAGCTATGTTCAATACAGAATTGTCTTAAAATGTTATGTTTTTGTTTTATCCCAATAAAGCTGAAATAGAAAAAGGGCTGGTGGCATATCTTTCAATGTCACTTCCCTGACCCCAGTATTGAAAGACAGAAGGTCAGGAATAACTTCAGCAAATACAGAATAAAATTCGCATCGTAAAAGGAAAATCCCAAGCACTGAAAAGAACAAAAAGAAAACAAAGCAAAGAAACAGATAATGTGAAATTGGTAAAAACTTAAGAGAATTTATAAAAATTGGTATGTAAATAAAAAATAAAATTAAGTGGAGATCTCTGGTAATATGCTTCCAATTATTTATTTGCTTATGCATTGTTTAGTAAATATTAGTGATCAAACTCTGAGCCCAGCCTTGTATCAGTCACTAAGAAGATATAAAATATTCTTGCTTTAATGAACCAAATTATATTTCTCCTTTCTCTCTTCTTATCAACATTGTCATTGTCATCTCCTTTTCATTATGTGATACTCCAAGATAAAAAATAAATACATTTACTATCTTCCCCAAAATAACTGGGAGAAATAAAAGATGCCAACTCATATCATTCAAATGAGCCAAGATTAAAACGGTTGGGGATGGTTGTGTAAAAATCATAAAAGGGGAAATGACAAGGCCAATCTTTAGGATTTATTTTTTCATTAAGTTTTTTCAGTCATTTGAGAGATGCAGATGAAAACAACACTGAGATTCCACCGCACCCCAGAAAGAATGGCTGCTATCAAGAAATCAACCAATAACAAATGCTGGCACGGCTGTGGGAAAATAGGAACCCTTCTTCATTGTTGCTGGGAGTGCAGACTGGCGCAACCACTGTGGAAATCAGTATGGAGATACCTCAAAGAACTAGGACTGGAAGTCCCATTTGAGCCAGCTAGTCTCCTGCTGGGTATCTTCCCAAAAGAATTAAAACAATCTGTAGGATTTAAAGGGGTATATAAGAATGTATTAAAGAGAAACAAGTAATGTTTTTTCTCACTAACAACAGAGCCCCAAGAACAGATTGTAACAAACTCAGAGTCTCTCATCATAGGATCAGACACATATTTTCATTGCCTTTTGGTATCTGAACAGCTCTTATAACCACGGTCAATTACATAATGATAAATGTTCACAAGGAATGAAAGAATATAACGTCTTGAAAGAGAAATAGCAACTGTAAAATGAATCAAGTGGAAAAAGGACTATGGTATTATTTCTTAGGACTAGCTATTTACACATTATATTAGTAATGACAAAAGCATATAGCATAAGTTCAGGTTCCTATCTAAAATGGACATAGCATCACTACCTGATTTGTTCATAGTATGCTCTTAACATCATTGTCACCATGAACATCCTGACTGTCATCTATTTAATAAACTGTTTCCAATGAAGTTTCTTGCATCTAATAAGCTGCTCAATAAATGCTAGGATGAAGAAATCCATGTCTTAGGGCTAAAGATTCTTTACAAAACATAAAGACACATTTTAAAAATAGGCAGAAAGCATAAAAAGAGTAGGACTCAAGACAGAGAAAATATTGAAATTTTCTGAGTACTTTTGCTTTAACAAACATTTTAAAAAATAACTACTTTGTTAAGTGTTCTCATTGTGCAAACATATAATGAGAGAACTGTGTGAAAAGATGTGTATGTTACATTGTCTTGATGGTGGTAACCCTTTCATGGGGAATAGACCTAGAAATCATCATGTTGTCAACGTTAAATATATACAACTGTGTGCATCAATTAAACTTCAACAAATCTGGGAAAATGGATATCAACTACAAGTTGATTTCCTTTGCCACTTGAAATAAAATCAGTGATAAAAATTTTTAAAAAGTATCTACTCTGTGACAGGCTCTAGGCTAAGAGCTACTCATAAGAGTATTTTTTCTATTTGGTTCTCTTTTATAGCTTCTACTTCTCTTCTGAGGTTTCATAACTTTTCATTCATTATGAACATACTTTACATTTATTGAACCTAGTCATAAAACTTGTTTTAAAATCCTTGCCTAGTTCTAACATTTTGATCATGTTGAAGACATTCTCCACTGATTATCTTTTCTCTCCAGAACAGGTCACAAATTCCTAGATGTCAAATTTTTTTGTTGTTGTTTTTTGGGGTTTTTTTTCATTATTGTATTTTTTTTATTCTTTTATTGGTACATTTTAGGTATACAATACATTTACATTTACCATTGGGTGCTTGTACCTGTTCATGATGTATTTTGGTTCTTATTTTTTCCCCATTACCTGTGCACCCTTACCTATTTACATAGATTTCGTTTCCATTCTTTTTCTTTTCTCACAATTTTTCCTTTCCTTTCTTCCCTTTCCCCTTCCCCTCCCACCACCCCTAAATCTTTGGACCTTTTCCTATTTCAAATTATCAATTATTCATTTTAATCATTTTAATCCTTCGTCACAAACATTGCCTGTGGTGGTGACTAGGATCCACTATATTCTTCCAAAGAGTATTTTTGTTTGCTCATTTATTTCAACACGCAATTAATCTATTTGGAGTTAAGCTACTCAGTTCATGCACTTAGTCCTCACCTTTAGAGCATGAAGGTTGTCACACACAGGTGAGTGGTCAGCCACAGATTTGGGCAACATTTCTACTCAGAATTTCAAGTGTTCTGTCTACAGATTTCTATTTCCTGGGATTTCTTTTCATTTTCTAATAACTGTAGTTCTTTAAGGCAGAAATATTGTGTGATTTTCTGTCTGAGTTCAACTTTTTCTATCTGCTCCAAAATCACCCCGACAGCTTATTCTCCAGCTAAAAAGCTATAAAAGTAGAAAACTCAAGAGCTTTACCTTCTTCTATAAACTTCTCACAACTTGTTTGTTTTTAATCATTTCACTTTCTACATTTCTTCCAGCTTTACCCAAAGTTCATAGATGGTATTCATGGGAGGTGCAATTTTGTAAAATTCTGAGTCATACAAGAAACGAAAGTCCCCAATATGTTGTTAAATTTTTAGTTACTAGTAAAAAAAATATAAATATTTGAAAAGTGAATATTCTTAGCTTTCTATACTTTTAACCATAGAGTGTGAGGATTGGACAAATACAGATATAAAAGTATAGATTTACACATGTGTATCCTATATATTTCACTTAAGAGTATTGCCTCAATATGCATCCATTTAGCTATAAATGTCTCTAGTTTCTCATTCTTTATGGCTGAGTAGTACTCCATTTTATTAAACAAAAAACACATTGTCTTTATCCAGGCTCCAGTTGATGGGCACTTGGGCTGTTTCCAAGTTTTAGCTATTACAAACTTTGTCTCTGTGAACATGGGTGCACATATATCACTGTGGTATGATTCTTTTAATTCTTTTGGGAAGATACCCAGCAGGAGACTAGCTGGCTCAAATGGGACTTCCAATCCTAGTTCTTTGAGGTATCTCCAAACTGATTTCCACAGTGCTTGCACCAGTCTACACTCCCACCAGCAGTGGAGCAGAGTTCCTCTTTCCCCACAGCCCCGCCAGCATTTGTTGTTGGTTGATTTCTTGATAGCAGCGATTAATTTCTGCAGTGAGGTGGAATCTCAGCGTTGTTTTCATTTGCATCTCTCAAATGACCAGTGATGTTGAACATTTTTTCATGTGTTGATTTTCTATTTGTACTTCTTTGTCAGAGAAATGTCTTCATTCTAGATGTCCATTTTTGGATTGGGTCTTTAAATTTGAGAGGTCTGATTTTTTAAAGTTCTTTATATATTCTAACGTGGTTTTTTTTGTTTTGTTTGGGGTTTTTTCGGTACTGGGGATCAAACTCAGGACCTTGTGCTTGCGAGGCAGACATAAGCACCACTGAGCTAAATCCCCAGCCCAGTTCTTTATGTATTCTAGATAGTAGACCTTTTTCTGAGGAACAGCTGCTAAAAATTTTTTCCCACATTGTCATTGTCTCTTCACGCTGTTGGTGGTTTCTCTTGCTGTGCAGAAGCTTTTTAATAAGAAGAGATCGCACTTGTTGATTGTTTGTGGTAGTTCACGAGGCCAAACACCCTCACTGGAGGAAAGATAGCCTCTTTAATAAATGGTGCTGGAAAAATTGGGTTTCCACCTGCCAAAGATGAAAACTAGACCTTTATCTCTCACCATGCACTAAACTAAAATCAAAATGGATTAAAGATCTAAATACTAAAATAGAAACTCTGAACCAGTTGGAACAGAGGTTAGGTAGAACTCTTTTTTTTTTTTTTTTTTTTTTTTTTCCTGGTACCGGGGATCGAACTTGGGTCCTTCCGCTTGCAAGGCAGGCGGCGGAACCACTGAGCTAAATCCCTGGCTAGAACTCTTGAAGACATCGGTGTAGGAAAAGATTGTGTGAACAAAACCTCAGTTGCATGTTTATTTAATTTTGAGACAAGGTCTCACTAAACTGTCAAAGCTTCATACTTGAGCTCAAACTTGTGATCCTCTTCCCTCTACCTTTCAAAGTGCTGGGATTACAGGCACGTGGGCATCTGGCACCATACCTAGTTGTGGTAATGATGTGGTGTGTGCGCATGTGTGTTTATTTTTAAATAACTGTTCTTCAGTTTTCCCAGAATATCTTGTATGATAAAACTTTTGGGACCCTGTACATCTAGTAATGTCCTTCTTCACAATCAGACAATTGTGTCACTAGATAGATAGTTCTAGGTAAAATATTGCTTCCTTTATGCACCTATTAATTAATTGAGTACTTATCTCTGGTAGTCAGCAGTTTTTGAGGCCAATATGAGCTTAACATCTCATTATTTTTGTGAGTGTTTCCATTTCTCTGGAAACTTTTGGAAATACTTTTCTGCAAAATTCTTTCAATTATATTTTTATCTTTAATTCAGACAAATTTTCATCAGTATTAAAATTTTTTCTCTATTTTGCCATTTCCAGACATCTACTGCATATATTTTAATTTTTCTTTTGAGAATTTTAAATTCATTTTGTCACTTTTAATGGCTTCTGAGAGAATTATGTGGTCTGTTATCCCAGGAAATTATTTTTTTATTCTAGTATGTATATTTTATTATATATCTTGCCTCTTAAGTGATTTATGTTTTTAAACCTATATCTTCACTGTGTCCTGCTTCATGTTATTGATACTTTTTAACATATTTTAATGTAAATTTTCTGATCATTATGTGTGCCTAATCTAGCTATGTTGTTCCTTTTATACTTCTTTCTCTCTCTCATAATTTATTTGATTGATACATGAAGATGGTACTTATTTGAGTTATTATGTGATGTTTCCATATAGGTATATATTATATAGTGTGCAAATTAGGGTAAGTATATCTATCTCCTCAAACATTTATCATTTCCTTATAGTGAAAATACTCATTATCCTTTCTTCTCATTTTTTGGAAATAATACAGACCATTACTGCTCTCTCTAGTCACCCTAGTGTGCACTGGCACACCAAAACTATTTTCTCTTTCCAGCTGTGGATTAGAACCTGTGGAGCAAACTCTGTCCCTCTCTCCATCCCATCCATACTCTGCTTAACCTGGGTAAACACCACTCTACTCTCATCTTCTATGAGATCAATTCTTTTAGTTTCCAGATGTGACTGAGATTAGGCAGTATTTGTCTTCCTGTGCCCAATTGATTTCAGCTAATATGATGAACTCCACTTGCATCCATGTTGCCAAAGTAATAGGATTTTATTTTTTATGACTAAATGGTATTCTATTGTGCACATATTATATATTTTCTTTATTTATTCATCAGTTGCTAGACGCATATTTTTCCATTTCTTACATTGTGAATAATGCTGCAATGAACATGGGCTGCATATATCTCTGACAGACTGCCTCATATCCTTTATTTCTATACCCAGAAGTGAGATTGACAGTACTTATGATAGAACTATTTATCTTATGATAGTTCTGTTTTTCAACATTTTGAAGAAACACCACCTTGCTTGTCAAAATGGCTTTAGTTATTTGCATAAACATGAATAACATGTAAGGTACTCTTTTTCTGAAGTGCTTAGCAGCACTTGTTACCTTTTGTATTTTTGATAGTAAAAGCAATTTTTATTGCAATCAAATATCTTATTATGATTTTGATTTGCAATTCCAAGATGATTAATGATGAACTTTTTTTCATGTACCCGTTGGTCATTTGTATGTCTTATTTGAGAAATATCTACTCAGAACTATAGCCCATTTTCTGATCTTATTATTTGTGTTGTTGCTATTGAGTTCTTTATGTATTCTAGATACTAACCCTTTGTCACATATATAGTTTACAAATAGAACTCACTGCAATTTTTTTCTCATTTAACAACCACTTCATAAACAAGGCATATGACATTAAGTTTTTCTAATAAAACTAATTGAAAAATGAGAAATTAACTCAGTAGTTAAGGAAGGATTTGGCTATACCAGTCATGAGTCTTTCCTTAGATATTTCCTAAATTCTCTAGCAGAGGGTGGAAATTTCTCCTTTTGAAGGCTCACTTGTCAGAATCACATACCAAGCCTGATCAGGCCAGAAAAGGAAGCATGACTGTAAGGAAGATAAATTTATTTTCCACCCATCAATCTCACTCTGCACTCACCTGCTGGCTAGGATAGTTCCAGGCCACTCCCCAGTAATTCTCACTTCCATGAGCATCACTAGGTACTGCCTGGTTCCAATACTCCTCCCTGGAAAAGCAGTATTCACCTTCAGTTAAGGCATCGATGTTATTACTTATCTAATCTTCCACTGTTCTGCAGAGAGTTTCCCCAAACACCGTAACTAGAGATCAAGTCCTTCTATATTTGCTCCTCTAAGTCTCCAGCCATTTGTTCCTACAACTCTTAACTTTCAGATATTTTTATCATAGGCTACTTTTCTCATTGAGTTTGATCAACTCATGTCACTAAGTTCTTAGCTGAGTTTTCCCCATGGTACCCAGCCCAGGATGCTCTAACTGTTTTACCACTTCACCAGACTAATGTTCCAGTGTCCTAATATTATATGGGTAGGTCAATGCTAAATTAGTATTTTTTTGTATGGGCTATTTCTCCAACTGTGAGGATTGAATATAAAACCATGTGATGAAGAATATTGCCTGTATGTATACTGCACTCTAACACCAGCACTTAGACCAATGGCTGACAAAATATAAGTGCTTACATACTTTTGCTGAATAAATTATTAAGAAAGGAGTGAAATAACTTCATATTCACCAAGGATCTTCATTCCAAAAGATAGTAGAATTTTTCTTGCCTTTCTTTTTCTCTTTCTTTCCAGAAAATTTCATTCCTAAATCCACGATGTGGAGCAGGGTGAGTCCATCATCCATGGTGATAAAAAGAAGGGAGGAAGCTATGATAGTGCAGAATGAAATGGCAGATTCTCTGAGCAGAGTGGGAGGAAGGAAACTGCAGGCAGGATCATTGCTATATGTGAGGTGTCAGAACTCAGACAAAGGGAGGCTGGTGTTCATGCAGGGGATCAGCCCAAGAAGACCGAGCACATGGGACAGTCCAGCTTGGTGGAAGTAGCATTCCAACATCAAGGCAGCTTAGCCAATGGTATCAAAGCTCAGAGAGGATGACAAGGACAGCCTGGAGTTGAGAGAAGCCCAGATGGGAAAGCCAGAGCCTGAATCAGTGAAGTGAGTGTGATGCACATGAGGGACATCGCCTACTACAGGTTGTCACAGTCACAGCAGAGAGGCACACCCTGGCTGGGGAGTGGGAGCCTCAGGTGGCACCCATTCTTGGGGATAACTTGGCACAATGGACCAGAAAACAAGTAGGGTCAGGAACATCCATGGTAGGGAGCATCCTGCTATGGAGAGTCATCAAGGATATTATCCACGATGAGGAAGAGAGGGGCCTAGGTTGGTGAACTGGTGTACACAAGTCAGGTGAGGAGCAAAACACATAAATGGAGGGCATCAGCAGATGGTAGATTTTTAACGTGCAGGAAAATAATTAAAAGTGGCAATTAAAAGAATTTCAATGAATCAGGATTTCTCACTGTCAGATAAGAAAGTTACAAATGTGAAAAAGAGCAAACTGAAATAAACCCTGTGGTGTGGAATTCGAATTAGAAGCACATTATGAACTCATGGTTTTAGCATATGGAGAGAAAGATATGCAGATGTGATGTGTTCGTATGTGTGATATGTATTTGTATATTCCCAGTGCTCCCTAATTCCACTGCAGAAGATCCAACCCCAATAGAAATGAGCACATGGACAGCCCAAAGCTTGGCTTCTGAATACTGTTCTCTACTAAAATAAACTTTGTGCTACTTGAAACAAAAAATCAATTTCAGGTTTAGGACAGTATAAGTAAAGTCTAAATCATAATTTTGTGCTAAAAACTGAGAGTACTCAAGTGTGAGTATATCAAAAACACACAGATTTGAAGAGGCTCCTCTGGGCAAACAGGGAACAAACCAAACATTAAGATAGTGATGACAGTGGAGTATAATGTATTGAATAAAAATTTTAAAATATGTGCTTATAGATATAAACAATAAATTATAACTAGATTGAAAGTTTGATTAAGAGCAAGTGTTTACACAGATCAAAGTACTTTTATGCATCACACTTACTACTACAAAGTGCAAACATGGAAAAGCCTGACCAATACCACCAGATTGAAGTGATTAAAGTCAGTATCACTCATAATGATGCAAGTCAAATTTGTGCACTGGTTGATATGATACAATGAAAAAAATACATTATAAATTCTGTGACATTCTTGTTAAATATATATATGAGCTGAATCTAGTCATAATTTTAATAAGGCCCCGATTAAGGAGAATTCTTCCAGAAAAACTCAACTGTAATCTTCAAAAGTGGCAAGGTCACAAAAGCCAAGGAAAGGCAGTAATTGTTCTAGGCCTAAGGAGAATAAAGATATATAACAAGCAAATGTGACATATGACTCTGAACTATATCATTCTAACCATAAAGAATACTACAAGAAAATTGATAAGGATCTTTGGTGAAGTGTAATGATTAAATGATGTTGCAATCCCAATGTTTCTGTAGTAGATTAGCCTACACATTAAATGCACACTGAATGGTCAGATGTGACTGGTCAACAGGTCACCAGACTGCTCTCAAGTGGCTCCAAAATTAAAAAGATACTTATGTTGTATTTCTAATATTTTTACAAATTTGTATTGTTTAAAAGTAAAAAAGTGTATTTTATATGAATCTGTATAATTTTATTTAAAAATTTAATGAGGCATAATGAAGATTCATAAACTTACTATATAAGGTCCCTTCTCTCCATGCACTCTACAGAAATCAAACTGACAAAGTCATAATAAAATCTGGTTTTGGGTTATCCAGAAATTTTTTCTTTGCCTTCATACAAATCTATCTGGGAACACATTCTTATCTGATACCCTCTTGTGTATTTATATACATATATAACATACAAACTCACATGTATGTGTGTAAATCACAAGAGGGTTTACATGCACTGTATGCAGTATATATATGTATATGTATACATGCTACATGTGTATGCAACATAATATTTTGAACATACAATTTTCCTGAATATTTAATGCATTAATTACTAACATCAACATCAATCTATGTATTAGAAAATAATGTTTCTGCATTTGCATTTGTATTAACGCACGACATACTCCACCAGGGCAAAGTTATAAAAACCAAACTGTGGAGTGCAGTCTCCAGAGAACCACAAAACATTGCATTAGACACTTGATTTGTTTTCTATTTAGGTTAATGTGGCAAAGCTAGATTGTGGTTCACAAACTCCTTTCCTTTTCCTCCTGGGCTCATAGGTAAAATGCATTTATCAGAGACTTTACTGGCCTGAATTCCTCAATGACTATGTGGCACAGAACTCTCCTCCACTCTCACCATTTCCTCTTTGAATGAGCAAAAATAAGTTCGTACTTTTAAAGTCACTGACTTTTTTCCTTGCATAGCAACTGCCATCAGCTAAGCCAGTGCATTCACTTATTGTCTGATCTGGTAGGAGAACTCAAGTGATTTTAAGCCTGAAGTCTAAGTTGCCTCAGAGCAAAATATTTACAGAACAAAGTAGCTATCCTCTTTTTAATGCTGGTTGCTTCTTAAAAGACAAACCTTCTCTGATGTGCTAACGGAATCATTTGTTTTTCTCCATCTATCAAAGTCCTCCTTCCAGGAAGAGACTGAAGAGGAGGAGGAGGAGGAGGAGGAGGAGGAGGAGGAGGAGGAGGAGGAGGAGGAGGAGGAGGAGGAGAAAAGAGCAGTCTGCCACACTTCCATCACTGTCCATCTATCTGTTAACATCTATGTACTAACGCCTGTTATGTACTGGCTGCAAAAGTCAGATCTAGTTCATGAGAAAACATGCTCTAAAAAGAACTTTATCACTTCAAATAATTCCAATCAAGTGGTGTGAATATAAGAACAGAGGACTTCAAAGCACTGTGAAAGCAAACAAGAGAAGACTGCACCTGCTCTAGGGATCAGGGGAGGCTTCCCAGAGAAAACGCAGCACTGATCTCTCTGAAACTCTCTGAATGTTACTCTCCTGGCTTTAGATGACATATTTTCCTGGGCGGTCAATCCCTTAGCAGCCTGGGATTCTCCCTGATACTCGAAAACAACCCGCTTTTATAGGTCAACCACTTTCAGTTTTCCCACCTCTAAAATGGGGCTAGAAATACATATGTCACAAACTCATGAAGTTAAAGATGTACTGTGGATGCCTGAAGAGTGCCCAAAGTACCAACTGATAAATAACAGGCAGATAATACACTGCGTTTTTAATTTAAGGCCAGATTTCGTTGATGCAATAAAATAGTCTGGCTACCAGATGTATGCATTTCATTCCTCATCTATTTTTGGAGCTTATGTTGATGTTTTGTCACATTAAAATTTGTGGTTTACTTAAATTCTACCCTCGCTGAGACAGATAGGATAGGTATAGGTATAAATATATATCTATAGATTTGTTTTCAGATCAACTTGACTCTACGTTTTCCTCTGAAGCTGAAAAATGTAGGTATCTTGGCTCAGATGCCTTTTTCCACCTCCCTGTGTACAAAGTAATGACCTCTAGACAAACACAGTAAATCACATCACCCGTATTACTATATTAATATTAAAGCTATCTCTTAACGAAATTTTACTGTGTGTCGGACATGTTCTCAGTAATAATACTTCTCATATTCATAAACCTCAAATGCTTTGTAATATTTACATCTTGTGAGTGACCATATTGAAGCTTAGAGTGGTTGAGTAATTTATTTGCTCAGGATCACATAGAGTATGAGAAGTGGAATTCAAATTGACATCTGTTATCTATGTTTTCCTCTAACAAACTTTCAAAACGTCTTCTTGTAACTTTTATTTTATTGTCATATTTTTTAAGCCATAACAATTATCCATGGATATTGTTATCTTATTTATATCTTTTTTTTCCACTTTTAGGAATCGAACTCACAAACTTGTGCTTCCCAAGCAGGTGCAGCACTGTCTTATTTATATCTTATTTAAATATATCTTACTTAATAGTTACATCAAAATGCCATAACACTGGAATCTAAGGATAAGATCAGAAAAAACCAAAATAAAAATATAAAACATAATAATTGAATGAAAATATACTATCTTGGAAATCATAAAGGAGCATTGTGCTATGAATGAAAATTTGAGTATTTAAAAAACAAATTGAGTATAAATACTGTTACTGGTGTCACTAGCCATGTAAAGGTATCTGAATAATGTCTATCTCATTGCTTACCAGGTTACAGTTCCCACACACAAGAAAGAAGGGTGCACTGTGCCACTATAGCCAGTACCATCTCATCGCCTCAGCCCCTCAGTCTCCTTTACTGCTAACTGAATTCTTCTACTTGAAAACAGCATACTGACCAGTGGGATCAGATGTTTTAGTCTACTTAACAGGGGTCAGATTTTCCAATTTGTCTGACAAGGTGCTATAGAAAAAGCACTGTGGAGAGAATTCTATTTCAGGGCATAAATAATTGGCCTTCTGGTGAAAAGTTAGTATTTGGCTCAGTGTTCCCACAAATTGCACCCCTAAATTAATGAGTAAACTAGAACCCTCAAACCACAAAGCTGAATAGCAGACCCTAGGTAAAGGAAGTATCAACTGCAAGCCATAGGCAGAATAATCCATCAGTTACTGTTTTTCCAGAAGAAGAATGCTGCATTGGATATAGAACTATCTTTCACGTAGGGAGGAAGGTTAAGAACACTGGAGAACAAAATGTTCCCTAAGGTTTCAACATCTTTCCTAGTGCATTCTTGATTGAGTCTATCATCCAAGAGTTTTCCACCCAATTCTTAGTGTTAAGTACCTGCTCCAGAGTATTTCTCCTACTGGCTCCTTCACTTGCTTCCTTTAAGCCTCATTCTTGGGTTTACTTGGAGAGAAAGGTTGCTTCTTTGTTTAGTAGACTCCCACAAGCCTTCTCTTGAAGAAACTTGATCTAACTCCTTTTACATGCCTACTTCACCAGTCTTGCATCTGAGGAAATACTCGACATATTGCCCTACCTCTCCCAATTCTGGGGAATAGAATCATTGTATAAATTATTACTCTCCAGATGATTCACTGTGGCCAAATTTGCTGCAAATTTTGCTCCATGGAGCCAAATTTTTCAAATAATAGCAGAAGCTAATCAGAGAATAGCAGCAAGAAGGCACAAGAACATTTTGAAGATAGTATCACCATTTCATAAAATGTTCATTAGGATTGTCTAGAAATTACTCTTCCTGAAATTCATGGAAATTATATGATCAATCTAGGTCTTTGATATCCAAAAATAATTGGTAGAAATTAAAACATCCTTTTGCTGCTTGTGTATGTCTCTCCCAATCATCAAACAAGCATATTTCCTTAAGGTATGGGCTGAAATCTCTTATTCTTTACATTATGTCATAAATAGGATATTTTCATATATATTTGAAAGGTCATTATTGATTCCTATACCTAGGACTTTCTTATCTCATTAGCCCATCAGTTAATATAGATTGATTTCCTAACATTACCTAATGTGAGGATAATCTTGATTGCCAACTCTATTGGCTTGAGAGATGCCCAGAAGATTAATAAAGCATGCTTCTGGATATGTTTTAGTGGATCATGGGAACATGACCTTGAAGACTATATCAGGTCTTGGATCTTTCCTCCCTGGCCTTTCCCCAGCTCTCTGCTTCTGAGATACCATGATTTGAGGGTCTGAATAGTTTTCCTCTGTCATGATGTTTCTGCCTTGGAACTAGACAAGCTTAAACTGAAACCTGAAAAACTGTGAGCCAAAATGACCTTTATCTTTAGGTCCTGGGTATCAGGTATTTTGTTCCAGGGATGGAAAACTGATTAATATAGCTAATGAGAGTGAGGCGCACAATATTGACAAGATATAATTGCTACTATAAAAATAGCTAATGGCAATGGTCTCTTTCTCTCTTTTTTTCTCTCTGTATCTCAAAAACTATAATAAAATCTAATATAATCAGACCTTCTGTGTCTATAATATTAAGTATTAAGTTTAAGAATGTTAATAAATATGTGACGTGCAAAGGTTTCTGTTTTTTTCTGAAAGTAAAAATCTTTCCCTTATAAGTATTTTACATTACAACACTACTGACTATAATTTGTTCTTTGATAATACAAAATTTCACATGTCATTTTTATGTATCAATATCATTCAAAAATATGTAACTATCACCTGCCTTGCAAGTCCAAGGTCCCAAGTTTCATCCCTGGTACCAAAAAAAATTTATGTAATGAACCTTAACTATGTTTAAGGCTCAGCATAGGTTCTAAATGGCACAAAAGTGAGTAGTCAGGTTTTTGCCCTGAAGTATTACATATTGTTTAAGCATCAGTTTTATCTGAAATGAAGATGTAGAAATTAAAACTGACAGCATGTCAGATGGCAGGGTGTTTATAGTGCAAGAGGACCTAAGGATCTCATGGGAAATGCCATTCTTGGCTTCTTAAATATTCTTGACTTCCTAAATATATTTTCCCCTCTGTCCAGATAGACAATTCCTAAAAACATCATAGATCTCTTTTATCCTTTCTGCAAATGTCCATAGCATGAAGTTACAAAGGCTTAAACTATTGCATGGAAGCCCTCATGATCAGAACATTTCAACTTTCTCATTTCAACTTGTTCACCATGGGAGTGACACTAAAATCCAGCAAGGCCTGGGTACCAGTGAGCCAGAAACAAGCAGCAGATTTCCTCAAACAAGATCTCCAAGGTCTCCTTCAGTGTGGAGTGAGTATCCTGTGGTTGTCAGATTCAGGGAGATTAAAGGAGAGGGCCTGAGAAGCTATGTTGTCAGTGGGAAGACCACTAGACTTGAGGAGGTGGCAGCAATCCAACAGTTAAAACGGGTGCCAGCACCCTGTCATCTCAACTCCAGCTCCTCCTCAATGGGTGCTTTTTACCCCTGTCAAGCCAAGCTAGTTTGTATTCCTGAAATGTTTCATATCTAACTAGTTAATATCCTCTAAATAACTGATGTCCTGCTAGTTAGCATTTCTTAAATGCTGCAAAACAATAGGTAACATTTCAGAAATATTTCATCACAATGCACTTCCCTTCTGAAATGCCTTTCCTTCTCATCCCTCGCCACCTGGATGAATAAATTTTCAAGACTCAGGTCAGGCTAGTCAGAGGATAATGTTTAAACTCCATATCTGAAGGTTATTCAAACTTTTTTGGTTCTCCACCCCTTCCTCAAATAACATTAAAGGCTCCATCTATGTGTTGCATCCCTAGATCACATAATGGCACCTTAGCACTTATTTGGTGACATATCTTTCTCCATTACTGGACTGTTACTTCTTGAAATAAAGGATAATGTCTTATTTAACTTTGTTTCCCTGGATTCTAGAAGTACACAAATGCTCACACTCACAATAGATCCTTACTAAATGGCAGGCCAAAGAGTTTGGAATCCCTTCTTTTAAATCTTGACTTTTGCTGAGTGAAAGTAAATTATCCCAGATGCAGAATGTCTTCAATGTTCTTAGATCAATGATTCTTTGACTTTATAAGACGTCAGACTTAAATGATGTAATAAAACAGACTTCTGTGTCTATCGTCGGTGTGTCTGATTTTACAGGTCTGAGAACAGTAGTTCTAAGTGTAGTCCCCAAACCAACAGCATCACCCTTACCTGGACATTTATCAGAAATAGACATTCGTGAGTCTATTGAATCAGAAACTGTGGGGTGGGACAGGGACATACTGCAGCTTGAAAATCAATGTACTACTAGAACTCTAAAGCAGGATGGGATGATGTCTTCTATAACACTACAGCACAATTTAGTGTTTTGAGTAGGATAGTTTGTTTTGGTTTAGACTACTTTGGTTTTACTTAATATCAACTGATATTCTAACTTACGTAGTGAGAAAATGCTACCGATTCCTCTCAAACTTTTCAACACGATTCTTATCTCAGCCATTTATTTTTCACAGGAGAATTTTCTTGTCATTAGAATAGATTAAGTGGATTCAACCCATGGGGTTATTTTACATAGATTAACTGACAGGTAAATCTGATGAGATTGTTACCATGTTTTTGGAGATAGCCTGAGTCAATATAATAAGTTGAAGGACTTGAATGATAAAACAGGCTTTCAATGAACAACGATGATAATGATCTTAATATTGACAGTGCACCATTACATATCCAAACCAGAATAGATAATGATTATAACTCTCATTTAGCAATAAAATATTGGAGAAGGTAGCTCAAAGAACACTTGTTGGCATATTGCTAAAGCACTGGTTCAAACAGATTTCCCTGTGAAGGTTAATGACAGTTTCCACACAAGCTGATGGCAAACAATGATCCCAGTTGATAAATTCCAGGACCAGAACCCAGCCTGAAATTTCCCTGCTTACAATGCCTGTAGCCTCATTATCCTGTATACTGCATATCACCCTGAAACCTCAAAAAGGTCACCAGGAAATGGTATCTGAGGATGAAATCATTTACCTCATAATCTGGGATATAAGGAACAAAAGTGCCACCTCTAATGTAATCACCTCACAAACCTGGGAATTTTATATTTGAACTTATTTTCTCATTCACTTAAATCATCTGTTAATAACTGTTTATAACTTGTGTGTTCAGTCTAAATTGATAATCCGGTTATGATACAGGTAAGGAAAAAAGGCATAATATAATGATTAAAAACGAGGCTTTGCCCAGCACAGTGGCACAGGCCTGTAATCCCAGGAGGCTGACAGAAGGACCACAAGTTCAAGGCCAGCCCAGAAAACTTAATGAGACCCTGTTTCAAAAATAAAATAAAATAGGCTAGGGATAAAATAAAATAGCTCAGTAAAAGAAAGTTTGTCTTGTGTCTGCAGGGTCCAGGGTTCATTCTCTAGAACTAAACACCAAAAAACACTAACAAACAAACAAATCTGCAGAGCTTGGCTTCACACTAAGCCTGAGCTCTAATGCAAGATCTCTTTCTTACAGCTTTATAGAATAAGCCACTGCATTTTTCTGATGCTACTGCACCAAATGTTAACTTTTCTATAGAGCAACACTAATATCTATAATTGCTACTCAGGTGTTTCTTTGTAGCTATAAAGTGAGCCTGAATTCTATACCACCAACTACACTGCAGATATTTTCATTTTCAATCTGTCTATTGTTGATTCTTTGATTACTCACCAATATCTAGCACTTTTTATCTTCTTGAGATATGTCAGAAACTACATTTGTGAAGCCCCTTGTAGTAATTTCAGAAGATATTACAGTTTAACCAATAAATGTCTGAGCAAAATTGACAGGTGTCAATTTGAAAAAAAAAATCTTATATATTTTTCCAATCTCTCTCTTCTCCTACTACTAAGGGGCAGCTTTGTGCTAAGAACATAGAACTACAAGACTAAAGTTGGCTTGATTGACTGAATCACCACATGGAGTGGAAGTGCCATGGAGAGGAACTACAAACAAAACTGAACTGTTCTCCCAAGAAATGGGTTTTTTTCACATTAGAACACTGAGAACTTGGTATCATTGATTATGCAGTGTAAGATTAACCTATCTTGACTAATGCAGTGACCCAAAATAACTGTGTCTCTTTTCAAATTTCAGTACATCACCCTTTCTAACAACATAGTTTCCATCAATCACAAGAAAACAATGAATTTTTAACTACTTTTCTTTCATTCATCTATTTCAGCTGGGCCCTCCAAGTTCTGTTACATTGTATTCATTACATCTTGGAAATGTCTCTGAATTTTCATATATTCTTAGGTTTAGTCGAGAAATAACTGAATCTTTCTTTCTGCCTCTGGATGGGACTCTTCAATGATTTTGAAAAATGAAAATCTTATATTCCCTAGGATTTGTGACTGGGTAGCATGTTCCTGCCAAACCCAAGAGCCCTAAGGTGTTCAAATTTACCCCCACTGTCTTGGCCCTGAATGTCTTGCCACAGCTCCACCTTCCTCTGCGCTCCATGTACTTGTGCACGCTGCTCTGTACTGCCTCTAGGCCTTTATTCTGTCTTCCCCACCCCAACTTCAAAGCAAAACCCAAATCCCAAGTTTTCCTCCTTTCTCTAGCCTGACTTATATCCCTTTCCTCAGAAACCTTTTTCCATGAAGAAATGCTTTATCACCTACTATCAACTACTTTTCTATTTGTCTTGCTGGTGTTAGCACTGGCTCCTAAAAGAGAGTAGCTCTTCTTCATATGATTTTTATTAGTCCCTACTAGTAATACTGAATAATGAAGTTCATTTTGCTACACTGGTACATGAATATAATGTATTTTGATTAGTATCAAATCCATTACCTCCCTCTCCCTTTCCTTCTCTACTCCCATCCCTTTCTCCATCTCTAAGGTAACCTTCTAGTTTCCTGCCATACTACTTTTAAATGTGTTACAGTATTTCATCCAACACAGACACAAAGTAAATACTCAATTTTTACCTGATTAAAATAATGAGTAGAATCTTATAGGAAAGTAATTTTCTTCCCAGGAAATGATATAATTCATTACTCATCACTCTCCTTTTTGTAACATCTCATGAGGACCCTGAGGTTTTTCACCAGGAAACTTGGCTGAAAAATGGGTTATTTCTTCATGAAAAGATGAATTGTAGAAGGAATATGCAGCACATCTCTGTACATTCTGTTCAGTTTGTTGTGAACATAAAAATCCTCTAGAAAAAAAAGCCACTAAAAAAAGTGGAAATTAAATAGTGGCTTTTAAAATCCATTTAGCTGAATTCTTGGTGGAGGATCAGTAGTCTATATCATTTCTTAGTTTTTGCTTTCAAAAATGAGCTCAGTTCTTTTCTAATTACATATTGTCAGACAAACTTTAAGAGTATTGTCAAATTAGTTCCATAAATTAAACTAGATTGCTCAGTTACAAGAGAGATGTTATGAAGATAATGTGAATAATGTAGGTGGTTTTATTTGCACTACTTTCATTGTTTTTTTTCCTAAAGTTATGTTGAACATAATTGGTGTTTTTCTGAGCTTAAAAAAGATTCTCTTCTGTGTTGCATCTTCTAATGATATTTGGTAATTATTATAGCTTTGGTTTTAAATGCTTTTCAATAAAGGTTTCTCAGTAATTAAATTCCACTGACCTAGTTTTTACATTCTTAGTCTGTAATTTATTTCATCTCTTAGGTTCATAATAAGTAATTACATAGATAAATGATAAAATAGCAAAAGAAGAAAAGTAGAAAATCAAAGGGTCCAAATAATTTACATACTGGATCATCAGTCAGAAGGTATCTAAGGGATAGCTGTAATGTGATCATGAACAACACCTTCCAAATGCAATTACAACACTACTAGGCACCATCATTTCCTCCTCATTAGTACATGCTGGTCTTTCCTAGAAACTAGCTGTAGTATTTCATATTCAAAAGCTTCCTTTTAAATCTCTTCACTAATGAGGTTCAGTGGTCTGTTGCCACTTCTCTAAAATATTTTTTAAAACTTTCGTTGTGTCCCTAATGAAGAGTGCTGCTTCAACTGAAAAACTCAGGCCCATTTCCATTGCTGAGAGCAACAATTCTTGGACTCCCAATGCCTTCTTTAGCTATAAATGCTGTAAAAAGCCTATTAAAAATCAATTTCTTAATCAAATATTTCTGAACTCCAAGCACTGTACTAGCTCCTTGGGACAAATGAGCTAGTAATTAAGACACCTCTGATCTCTCTCTCTCTCTCTCTCTCTCTCTCTCTCTCTCTCTCTCTCTCTCTCTCTCTCCTCTGTCTCTCTCTCCCCCCATTTGAAATTCTTCCTAAGCTGCTGGTAGTGGTAGCCACTAACCACATGTGGCTCTTAGGTACTGGAAATGTGCCTTATCCATTTGAGATGAGGTGCAATTGACAATGCAAACCAGATTATTGAAACCCACCATGAAAAGTAACATATAAAACCTTACTAACTTTTAGCTCCTCATGTGATACAATATTTTGATAAAATGATATTGTATTAAATTAAACGTATTATGAAGATGAATCTCATCTGATGATATATGTTTTGGCTTTTTAATGTGACTGCAGGGACATTTGAAATTATGTACGTGGTTTGTGTCTGTGCTTCACATTACACTGGTATAGGACAATGACAGCAGCCAGACATTCACCAGTCCGGGGCGGGCTCCTGATCACCCAGCATATGCTTTTCTGGAATGAGTGTTCATCCAGAAGAACCAGATGCAAAGAAAGCCATTGTCAAGGTAGGACTGTCCAGATTCAGGTACCTTTTATGAAACTGCTTCTGTGTTACCAGTGCAGTGATGGGGCTGAAATCCTGATTTCTGACAACCTAAAGCCCTTAGCCCATCTTCAGAATAAACTACAATGTGGCCTCTGATACATCTATTCTATAAAAAGTTTGTATAATATTAGGATTGCCTGCTCTTCAAAACTTTAGAAGCAGTTCCTACAAAACAAGCGGGGCCTGAAATTTTCTTGTAATTATTTAAATTATATAATTTAATATTATTTATTTGATACAGAAAGGTTTTATGTATAGCATTCTATTACTTTCTTAGTTTTGCTACACTATGTTATTTTCTAAGAATTGGACAATTTCTAACCTTTCAGTATGAAGTTGTTCTTAGTATTTTATATTATCTTTTAAATATCTGCTCAGTCTGCAATTATGACACCAATTTATTATGTTATCTTTCCTTTTTCTCGATCATCCTTACCAGGGATTTATTTACTCTGCTAGTCTTTGCAAAAAAACCAACATTTAGTATTTATCCTTTTACTATTATTTCCATTTTAATGTTCTTGCTTCTTTTGAATATATTTTCTTTGATTTTATGCTATATTAGACAATAAAAACAATCCTAAATAAGTGAGAAAATTGATATCATTTTGATTATGTTCTTTAGCCATAATCCAATGAATTTAAAAATCATAACAAAAATATAACTAAAAAAAATAAATGTTCAAAAATTTAAGGTACATTTACAACTTCCTCAGTGCAGTGGCTCAGAACTGAATTATGAAAAAAACACCTCAAAATCAACACACAAAAATCAGTATCATTCCTGTACACCAATAATGAAGTCACTAAGAAAAAAGTTATGAAAATAATATCACTCACAATAGCATCAAGGATAATTAAATACTTAGGAATTAACCTAACCAATGAAGTGAAAGACCTCTAAACAAAAAGCTACAATAGTTGAAAAAAAACACATCAAAGAGGGCCTCAGAAATGGCAAGATATTCCTGGATAGGCAGAACCAATATTGTCAAAATGATTATTCTTCTAAAAGTAGGATACACATTTAATGCAATCACAATCAAAATATTACCAACACCACACCTCAGAGAACTAGAGACAACAATTCTAAAATTCATGGAGAGTCAGAAGAGACCCAGAATAGATTGAATCTAGACCCATATCTCTTACCATGCACTAAACTAAAATCAAAATGGATCAAAGATAGAAATATTGAAGCAGTATTACTTTTTTCTGCTGGAAGATAACATAGATAAAACTCTTGAAGATAAGAAGTAGGCAAGAACTTTCTAAACAGAACCTTGATGGCACAAGAAATAACATCAAGAATCTACAAATGGGATCATATCATATTAAAAGCTTCTGTAAAGCAAAGGAAACAACCAATAGTGAAGACTCTATCTACAGAAAGGTAAAAATTTTGACAGCTATACCTTGGACAGAAGACTAATATGTAGAATATATAAAAACTCAAAAAAGTAGATCTCCTAAGCCAGTTGTGGTGGTGCATGACTGTAATCCCAGCACTCGGGAAGCTGAGGCAGGAGGATCACCACAAGTCTGAGACCAGCCTCAGCTACATAGTGAGTTCAAAGTCAGTCTGAACTGCAGAGTGCGACACTGTCTCAAAAAAAAAAAAATTAGACCTTCCCAAAATAAAAGACCCAGTCAAAAACTGAGCAACTGAAATAAATGGACAATTCTCAGAAGAAAAAGTACAAATTGCCAATAAATACATGAAAAAATGTTCATCTTCTTTGGCCATTAGAAAAATGCAAATTAAAACAATACTAAGATTTCATTTTATGCCAGAAAGAACATCTATCATCAAGAAATCAAGCAATGAATGCTAGCAAATCTGTGAGGGAAGTGGAACACTTCTACATTGTTGATGGGAATGTAAACTAGTACAACCACTAATGGAATCAGTATAGAGTCCTCAAAAAAACAAAAATAGAAATTCCATTTGATCGAGCTATTCCCCTTTAATGGATCAATGGATCTTCCTGAAGGAGTTAAAAACTTCATGTGGCAGTGACACAGATATATATATATATATATATATATATATATATATATATATATATATATATATGTTTATGGCAGCCATAACTCATAATAGCTGAAGGACCCTAGTTAACAAGACAGACTCCATATTGCTGCTTGACCCACCTGCCTGCCCTTTAGATGAACTCAGAAGGAGGAAGCTTAGAAACCTCCTCCCCTTAGAGAGTCTCTTAGAAACAACAATTAAGCAACTATTGTTTTACAAATGTTCTAACAGCAGGACGTTCAGCTTCTGTACCTTTTGCTTGCTTTACTAGTTCTATCCCATAGGGGGGCCTAGAAACTGTTGGCCTCAAAGGTGTATAAAACATATTTGTCTCCCCCCAGTCGATGCTCCAGCCCGATGCTTGGCTCGGGTCCCGGCCCGTAATAAACTCCTGTGTGGATTTAATATCAGTCTCTGGTTGGTTCTTTCTCACTGGGTGCAACATACTTGGAGGCCCCAGTGAGATAGCCAGCTGCTCTGGAGCTTATTATCTTGGAGCCTTTGTTTCTTTTTAGGAGAGACCAGGATCAGACATTGGCGGTGTTTGGCCCCTCTGGACACCGGTCTGCAGAAGGAGAGGCCACCCTGATGGTATTCCAGGGCTAGGCCACCCTGATGGTATTCCGGAGCTCCAGGTAGGCCGGTCCCAGTCGGGCCCTATTGCCGATCAACTGACCCACAGGAGTTTATCCGGGAAGCCTCTAGAGGTAAGAATCAAATGATTCTTAGTGCACTGTGGGTAGGTGGGAGGAAGCCAGACGGGGCACAGGTTCCTTCTACCTAGACCCTCTTCACAACGGCCAGCAGGCTCTACTGGGTTGGAGTCCTCAGAAGAGCGACTCCCTGGGTGGGGTCCAAATCCATTCAGCCCCAGAGGTTTATGTGGCCAAAGTCTGTTTTTGTCTGTTTATTGTTGTCTGTCTGTCTGCTTGCTTTGTGTGCCTTTTGCATTTTTACAGGCTGAAATTATGGGTTCCTCACAGTCCACAGAAGGAACTCCACTTGATTGTGTTTTGAATAACTTCAAAAAATTTATTCCACAGACAGAGAAGATGAACATGGCATGAAATTTTCTAAAGGCAAATTGCAAACTCTGTGTCAATCAGAATGGTCAAGTTTTGGAGTCAGTTGGCCCCCAGTGGGAACTTATTCTGTACACATTGCTTGCAAGGTTTGAAATGTGGTCACAGGAGTCAGGGCCCCACAGGTCCCGATCCACCTTTGGCACTCGATTGCAACAAGACCATGGTCCATCAGCCCCATCTTCCTCATCCCTTTTTCCTTTGAAACAGACAGAGCCCGGGGGAGGATTGATTTATGTCCCTTTTACAACTAGTGATCTTTACAATTGGAAACATCAAAATGCCCCCTTCTTTGAAAAAACCTCAGGCATTAATCTCTTCTTGAGTCTGTTTTTCACACCCATCAGCCAACCTGGGATGATTGCCAGCAGCTTTTACAGATCCTGTTCACCACTGAGGCTCAGGACCACATTTATCATCAGGCAGTCAAAGAGGCCCTGGGCCCAAACCCTGGCGTCACTCCCGGAACTCTGGGGCATTCACCCAAGGCTGAAACAGTAGTTCTGTCATGACACCCCAAATGGGACCCCAATGATGATGACGGTAAGAGGAGGCTGGGGACCTACCACCAGCACTTATTTGGGGGACTCTGGGCAGTGGCCAGAAAGCCCACTAATTTGAGTAAGGTAAGTGAGGTTTGCCAGGGAAAAACGGAGTCTCCAGCTGCATTTTTGGAGAGACTCTTGGAAGCCTATAGAGTTTTCACTCCTATTGACCCACAGGCTCCCAAAAATGCAGCAGCCTTAAATCTGGCCTTTGTTTCCCAGTCGGCCCCAGGCATTAAAAAAAAATTACAGAAATTAGAGGGATTTGAGGGAAAAAATAAGACTAAACTCCTGAGCATAGCCCAGAAAGTTTATGATAACCATGATGCCCCCCTGAGGAAGTCCTAGCCAAGAAACTGGGGAAAGTCACTATTGCTGCACTCCAGACACAAGAGACAGTCCCTCCGGACAGAAAAAGAGAAAGCCACCTTTTTGGCTTTAAAGAAAGCCTTAGTGTCAACACCAGCCCTGGCCCTACCTGATGTCACCAAGCCCTTTTGGTTGTCTGTGGCTGAATGAGGGGGCATAGCCAAAGGAGTGCTAGCTCAGGCATTAGGGCCTTGAAACAGACCTGTGGCCTACTGTCTAAAAGACTTGATCCTGTGGCAAGTGGATGGTCTACCTGTTTGAGGGCAATTGCAGCCACCACCCTCCTGGTCAAGGAGGCAGATAAGCTCAGCCTGGGACGGGACCTGGTCATCACCGCACCCCATGCAGTGGAAACATTGCTGAGAGGAGCCCCAGAATGATGGCTCTCCAATGCCTGCCTGACTCAGTACCAGGCCCTGTTGCTGGATGCTTCGTGCATCAAATTCACCTGAGAAATGACCCTCAATCTGGCCACCCTACTCCCGGACTCCTACTCATACACATGCCCCTCCATGACTGTCTGGACACTCTTGACAACTTCCACCACCAACAGCCCAGATCTGACTGATGTTGCCCTGAAAAGCCCAGATGAGACCTTCTTCACCGATGAAAACAGCTTCATGGAAGTCTGAGTCAAGTATGCAGGGGTGGCCGTAGTCAGTCCAGAAAAACAGCTACACTGGACACAAGCATTAAGCCAAAAGACTTCAACACAGAGGGCTGAACTAATAGCCTTAACTCAACCCCTGTTAGGTCAAGGCAAGGCTGTAAACATCTACACTGACAACCAGTATGCATTCCCCACTGCCCATATACATGGTGACATCTACAGACAGAGAGGGCTATTGACATCAGAAGGGAAAACTATATAAAAAATTTTGGCCTTATTGGAGGCAATTTGGAAACTCAGGGTGTTGGCCATTATTCATTACAAAAGCCACCAAAAAAGAGACAGCTTTGAAGCCCGTGGTAACCGAGAGACCAATGATGCAACCCGAAGGGTGGCCAAAGAACCAGTGGGGCCAATAGGCATTCTGCCTGTCCAGCCCTTTGGCTACCTGCCATAAAAGCCCACATATACCCCAGAAGAGAAAGAGGAAAATCAAAAGTGAGGGGGTACAAAATTGGACTCAGGCTGATGGAAAGGGACAAAGGAACGAATTTGTCTCCCCCAAGCCCTGAGGCGACAACTTGTTCATCAGTTACATCACTTAACTCACCTGGGAAAATCAAAGTTAAAAAGACTAATGAGCTCTAAGTTTTCAATCCCAGGACTGACCTCTATGGTCCAGGACATCAGTTCCAGGTGTCAGGTGTGTACACAGTTAAATTCCAAGGCAAGACCAAGGAACAAAGGTAATCGACTATGGGAAAGAGAGCCAAGGGAACATTGGAAACTTGATTTCACTGAAATAAAATCCAGCAATATGTTCAAATATTTACTGGTATTGGTTGACATCTATTCAGGTTGGGTAAAAGCTTTCCCCACTTGTGGAAAATCAGCCAACATAGTAACTGAGGTTTTGCTCCAGGAGATAGTTCCCCGATTTGATATCCCTCATTACCTAGGGTCTGACAATAGGCCTGCCTTCACAGCACAGATATCCAAATTGTTGACAAGGGCACTACATATCGATTGGAAGTTACACTGTGCCTATTGCCCACAAAGTTCAGGGCAAGTAAAGAGGATAGATAGGACCCTGAAAGAAACCCTGACTAAATATGTTCTAGAAACTGGTGGTAGGTGGCCCGATCTGCTTCCTCTAGCCTTGTTAAGAGTTAGATGTGCCCCATATGTGACAAGTTTAACCCTTTTAAAATCCTGTATGGGAGGCCACCGCCACTCCTACCTAAATTAAACCTTGAACAGATAACAGAGAGTCCTTGTGTCTCTTTACTTTAGTCTCTTTAAGCCTTACAGATTCTTCAGAGTGAGATCCAGGCTACAAAACAACAGGCTCAAGAAAAAAACCTTTGGGACATTCCAGCCCCATGGTTTCAAGCCAGGAGACCTGGTCCTGATATGCTTGGTTTGCTTGCACTGAGAACTTGACTAAATACATTCCTAAATCAGTCTTGGCTACCCAATCTGCCACTTTATTTTGTATCACCGTGTATGTTGTTCCACAAGTCTTGTATTATAATAAAAAGGGGGCCACAAACATCTAGGATTAACCACTGAACACTACAGGAGTAAACGGGCTGCCCCCGGTTTTAGTACCCATTCTGGTGGGATTAGGAATAGCCAGGTCCGTGGCTATTGGAACTTCCTTCCTGATCCTTCAGGGCACAAATTTTAAAAGCCCTAAGCCACCAAGTAGCCAGAGATTTGGGTCACCTGAAAGACTCGATCTCCAGATTAAAAAACCAGGTTGATTCCCTAGCTGAGATGGTCCTGCAAAATCAAAGAGGACTTGACCTCCTATTCATAAAACAAGGAGGGTTATGTGTAGGCCTAGGAAAAAAAAAACAACCTGTTGCTTCTATGCTAATCAGCCTGGTGTCATTAGAGATAACTTAGCTGTGGTCAGGGAAAATTTAAAGACTAAATATGTTCAACAAAAGGATCAAAATTGGTTTCAAAATCTATTTGACTGGTCCCCATGGTTAACTACCCTACTTTCTGCTGTAGCAGGCCCCTTAGTTATCTTACTTCTGTTTTTGTTCATGGGACCTTACATTATAACTTCTCTGACTAAATATGTTAGACAGAGGGTTGATACAGTTAAACTGATGGTGTTGAGACAAAATTATGAGATTTTAAAAGATGTTTAAAAAAATTCAAAGGGTAAATACAAAAATCAAAGATTTGATTAAGTTACAAGAACCAGTGGGGAATGAAGGACCCTAGTTAACAAGACAGACTCCATATTGCTGCTTGACCCACCTGCCTGCCCTTTAGATGAACTCAGAAGGAGGAAACTCAGAAACCTCCTCCCCTTAGAGAGTCTCTTAGAAACAACAATTAAGCAACTATTGTTTTACAAATGTTCTAACAGCAGGACATTTGGCTTCTGTACCTTTTGCTTGCTTTACTAGTTCTATCTCATAGGGGGGCCTAGAAACTGTTGGCCTCAAAGGTGTATAAAATGTGTTTGTCTCCTCCCAGTCAATGCTCAGCTCAGGTCCCAGCTGGTAATAAACTCCTGTGTGGATTTAATATCAGTCTCTGGTTGGTTCTTTCTCACTGGGTGCAACAATAGCTAAAACTTGGAAGGTCCCCTATATCTTCATCAACAGATGAACAGATGAATAGATAAAGAAAATGTGGTATTTATCTACAATGGGGTATTATTATGCTATAAAGGATAAACTTGAGTCATTTGTAGAAAATGGATGCAACTCAAGACCCATGATGTTAAGTGAAATAAATCACAGATACAAGCTTAAATGCCACATGGTTTCTCTTATAGGAGAAACTGAAAATGTAAATAAGTTGAAAAGTAAAATAAAAGATAAGTAACAGAAAACAGTGAGATAGATCTTTTACAAAAGGGAAGGGGGCCAAGAGATTGAGGGAGGGAGGAGCAAGGGAAATGAAAAAAGAATTGAGATGTATTACACACATGCACCAGCTCCCCACAAGAGCATAATAACTACTGCAAATATGTACTAATAAAAATAGAAATTTAAATTTAAAGACAAAATATCTCACTAATAAATTATGGATGATGAAAAAGAGTATTTTGAATAACACTTGTAAATTTTGATTTATTATATTAGAAAATAAGAAAGTCTGAAAAATAATTAACTGTCCATCCTAGGAAAAGACAAAATATAAATTTAACTGTGACATCTTCGTATTCCACTTTACAGCAATAATAAATGAACTACAGTTTCCCTTATTGGTATATATGAAATGTAGAGACTATTTTAATTGTGTAAAACAACCCACAGAAAAATTCCTTTAATTTGGTACCACTTCCACAAAGGTTAAAAACATATAGAAATACAAAATGCATTGCTTTGAAACACAATATACAAGAATACAATAAAAATAATTAAGAGAATGTTGAACTCAAAACTTAATACAATGTTTACATGGAGAATGAAAGAGTATTGAACTGGGAAAGGGTATAGCAGAGGCTGCCAAGGTATTTATAATATTCTGATTCTAGAAAGTGGGCAACAAAGATGTTTATTTTATCATTTTCATTGTGTGTGGACAAACATGCACACATGCATATTGATATGCATGTTCTATTTTCTTTAAAAAGATATTCTATAATCCTACTTACATATTATTTTATATTCATATATTTTCTATTTTATATATATATTTTCACCTTCCTAAAAAACTCTAGCATCAATGATTCTTCAATACAAGAACATGTTGATTCTAGAAAAATAAAGTACATCTGGCCCAGACCACTCATTTTTACAGCTGAAGAAGTTAAGTCCCAGTAAAGGAAAATATCTATCTGAGATCACAAGTTTCTTCAAAGTAGACCTGGGGTGAGAAATTTGAATGTCTGTCTCCAAGGCCTGTTATCTTTCCATGGAAGTATTGTCCAACATGTGTCAATTCCCAGAAATGTTAGAGTTGTTGAAGGGGGAAAAAAAGGTGACCAAAATTTTATTTGCAGTAATTGGAAAAGAGAAAAGGAATATTTTTCTTCAGGTAATATTATAAATTAATTGGATATTTATACTATATTCAGCTATTATTAATACTTAACACATTGTTGTATCACATCCTCAAATTTATTATTAGATACAATATTTCTAAAAGATATCTCTAGAAAATGTTTCCACATGGAATAAGTTTGGGGAATAGTACTTGATCTATTGCTTGGAGATTCATTGCTTATGTCTTATGAAGCACTACACTAAAGAAACTATTTAAACAATGCCCAAAGATATTTGGTTATGTTTATCACATAGAAAGCAACACTTTGAATTCCCTTTTAGAAATTCTAGGTTGCTTAACTCATTAAACTAACAAGCACACAGTTATGTTAATAAAGGACAGGAGGGAAAATAATCCAGATGGATTGGTTTTGTTAGTGAGAGAAGCATCCAAGGACTACTCCAGTTAATTCCACACACCTGTAATCCAGGCAGCTGGCAGTTGCCTCTGGCAGAAGAAAAGACTTCAGGCTTGTAGTACAAAGGAGAGGAGGAATACCAGTATAGAAATAGACCCACCAAAGACAGATACTTCTTAGTTTATAATTTCTTTAAATTTCACCTTCTTTTGCTTCCAAAGCCTTCATTCTGATCTCAGAGGACAGAAAATCATTACATTCTCCTTAAGATAGAATCGCAGGCATGATGCATGGGATGCTAAATGTTAAGCAACTGTGTCTGTGTATGACAGATTTTTAAAAAAATATGGAAAATATCCATACACATTGCTTAAAATGACTGAGCCAGATGAACATAATTCTGTGATTCCTAAACATTATAAACTTGAGTTTTAAAAAAGAACACAATCTCCCAACAAAATTCTATTTTTGTCATTGCTGAAAAATGTTACTTAAACACTTAAAGCTGAAGGATTGGGCAAGGCCTACAAGAAAAGCAATTACAGCATTTGAAACCACAGAGGTTAATCCATAAAATAAAAGCTCCAAAGCAAGAAAGCAGACACTGGAGCAATATTGATGTCTAAGTTTTCTTGTCCACAGCGAATTCCTTCAGGTACCACTAAGGATAGGTTTATTGATATACTTTATTTTATTAGACTAAGATAATATGCCTTCCTGTACTACATTATTTATGGTAGAAACCAATGTTGATCTATTACAGCATATAGGAAATGTGATGCTCCATTACTTGGCAGCCCTTCTGACCATTAATGACTCTACTAACAAGCACTATATATAACAATGACAAAAGTGAAAATACTCTAAAATTCATAGTGTTTAAGATCTGAACTGTAATATTTTTTCAAATAATTATTTTAAGGAATTGGGGAAAGTAATGCAAACTATAAAAATTACATTATTTAAGAGCTTATAAGGAATTTTGAAAAATGAGCAAATCACAAAAGGACTTAAAAGACCTCAACTGCTAAAATCTCCTAATTTGTATAGAAAAAAATATAATCTCCTCATCAGGACAGAAGGGTCAGAAGGCTGGGCAGAATCACTAAAGACCAGAGGGGCCCCTTTTACCTGCAAGAAAGTATGTGAAAGGCCCCAGAGCTCTGATTGTCACTATGGGGGCATTTAGGGTACCCCAGCTTCACTAGGAGGCAGGTTTTCAGAAGACTAGAACTATTGCAGGTGCACAAGAGCTTCATGCAAACTCTCATTCTGTGTTTACATTTCAATATAACTCTCAAGGCTGTCCACGATGTACATGGGAAGGTTGGGTCCAGGAAAAATGGAAAATACAAAGCAGTGCGAGGATACAAAGACTTAGGGATTCCTTTGAAGCCTGTATTTAAGCGTCTCGAACAAACAACAAAGCAGTTGTTATTAAACTCCAATGCTCTAAATCTCTTTCAAGATGTAAAAAAAAATCTGGAACTATTCACTGAACTATGCAGCATGCCAGGGGCTCAGGCTGGCTCCCATGGTCTGTTTGAGCTCAGTTTCTGCTTTGATCCTTCCTGGACTCTGATACACCAAGCTACTAAAAGTGCCAAGGCTGGGCTGGGGATTTAGCTCAGTGGTGCCGCCGCCTGCCTCGCAAGTGCAAGTACCCGAGTTCTATCCCCAGTACAAAAAAAAAAGCCAAAGCTGTTGCAAATTCTAATAACACAGCTTTCATTACTGTAGCTGCTCTTCATATTTCAAAAATTTTTGTTAGTTTTTTTTTGGTTCTCCTATGATACTAGTTTGATTGTCTTTTATCTCCTGAATTTATGCCTAAAATTACATAAACTATTTTGCAAATATATTGTTTTACCATTTTTAAACCGAGTGCTGATATTTTCCAGGATATTGTGATACATGTCTCAACAATTTTACTTTTTCACTGACAAATAAAAAACTGTGTATATTTATAATATACAATGTGATTTTGATATATATATATACCTTATACACTGACTAAATCAAGGTAATTAACATATTAATCTCTTCACATACTTATTTCTTTGTATGGAAATATTTAAAATCTAATATCTTGGCCATTTTCAAGCATATATTGTTGACAACTAAAACAACTGTGCTGTAAAATAGATTTTCAGAAGTTATTCTTTCTAACTAAAACATCTCTATCCCCCACTCCCATATCCTGGTAACAACCATTCTTTCTGCTTCTATGATCTCAGATTATTTTAGATTCCATATGCAAGTGAAGTAATATATAAATTTTCCTTTAAAAGTTAAAAATGTAGCTACCATATTATTCAATGATTTTACTTGAGGTATCTATCCAAAGGATATGAAATCATTGTACAAAGGAGATACCTACAGTCCCATGTTCATCACAGTATTATTCACAATAGCCTAGATATGGAATCCATCTGGGTGTCCACTATGGGATGAATGGATAAAGAAAATGTGAAGTATACAGTGTTTACACAATGGAATACACCTCAGCTTTGAAGAGAAGAAAATCTCATCAGTTTCAAGAACATGGATAAATCTGGAGGATATTATTCTGTGTCATATTCCAGACACAAAATACAACTTTCTTTTTTAATTATTGTCTATCTTAGTAGATATTCTTTGTTATATTACAAAACATCTTCTGGAAATTGCATAGCAGCTGCCTATATATCTGAAAATTGTGCATACACACACATGAATACACACAACTTTTACGAAAAATTTAATTTAATGCATCTTAAGAACAGGCAGTATAGCTTTTCATTTTTCAAACAACTCATAAGCAACTTGATTAAACAAAATGGTGTTTCTTTTTACTGAAAATAGGTAGATAAAAAAGAATGGAAGGCAATAGAAAAGATAATATATTTTTACACAGACAACAAAAATAAAGAATGAGAATGACACAATTTTTGCACACGCTGGACAGCTTGACGTTAGCTATATATACTATATAAACTAAAGCCCTGCTTCTCTACAGTAGCAAACGTGAATAGGCAGGACAATTAGGAAAACAAATCAGAAGGAGAGCTTTGAAGACAGGTAACACAAAACTGTGTTATAATTTTGGACCCACCACATACAAATCTAACAGCCTCGTGTTCTCAACCATAAGTCTGGGCTAAAAGACCTCTCCAAAAAGGTTACTTTACACAATTAATGCGGTGGAGATTTTTCTTTTGTGATAAAACACTAACAAGTATCCATCTGAAGCTACATTTCACTTCTTCACACATATACATACACCACAGCTATTTCCATTCATATTAGATGATTACTAACTTGGTTTAAAAAGTCAAGAAGGAAATAGGGAAATTTAAAAAATATATAGACAACCAAAATGAGTATCATCTGGCAATACACTGAAAGTGGATAAATACTGTGGTTATAATCTTTAATACTTGGCCTCATTGTTAGGAAAATAGCTGGCCTTGCATTTCCTATACTAGCAACTCTTAGAAAACATCTAAGAACTTAGTACTTTATTTAAAAGCAGTGTTTATAAGACCAACTCCTGTTGGTATTACTTAGCTTCAAAATTGGTAGTAACTTGTCTCTATTCTCTCCAACCTGGAATACAACTAATACAAGAGGGAGACTCCAGAGTTATTTATTAGTTACATTCCAAATTTCAGAATAAAGAGATTTAGAAAGAACACAGCACTCGACATCTTCCCATCTATAATAGGTAAGATAATATATGAGACTTTGGAGAAATGTACAGCAATAAAGCTCAATCAGTCATTTTCTGTATTGTTCATTAAGACTGTCCTCTGAGTGGAAGCACTAAAATTTTGCTCATCTTATAAAGGCTGTTCAGTGAACCGAAACAGTAACTTGTTTTTTTACTCCAGATAAAACTGGCTGTGGAGTCTATTATAGAATTAACTGAATATTAATTATTGCTCTCACTGCTTCAAAGCAACTTAACATTCTTCTAATTAGAAGTTAACCCTTGAAAGCTTAATTAGATTTTCATATTTTAATGACAACATTAATGTAGTATGATATTGCCTTTGACTTGCATATCACTAGAGAGCTTTACATTCTCTAAAAGCAGACAGCTTAGAGGAAAGAATCTCCATGCTTTTGAGACAAGCATATAGACTAAATTGTTTCTCTAAATTTTCATTTCTCTGTCACTAAGTTTTAAGTGATTTTTCCTGTTTTGTTTTAGGTTCTAGACTGCACTTATTAAAACTGAAGAGAAGTACAAAACTGCGCAGAAGTGTTCTTAGCTTTCCTTCCTCGCTTAGCTGAACTGTATCTGTAGGTGAAACAGTGTCACAAACCATCTCCATTCTTCTCAAGTACTAAACCACGTCGACTCCTGGAGGGTGTTAGATACTGGGGAGAAGTGTGAGAATTTCGGTGGGTATGGTTTAGTGTACAACATTCTAATTAGCTTAGCCAATTAATTAAGAGAATAAATAGGATGAAGATGGTATAGTTCAGCTAGGTAGCTTATTAAGGCAGGCAAATGGTTCCAGATTGTATAATAGAGAGCATACAGATGTTACCAGACTGCATATAGCCCAAAGTTGTTTTTCAGGACAGTTTGATTTTTCTACCAATGTTTATCACAGACACTGTCTGAGCGTCTTTCCATCACAGGGTACCAGACTGGAAGGCACCTTATAGATCATTCCTTCATGTAACAGATGAAAATTTAGGGCCCAGAGAGTGGCATGGCTTATCTAAACTCAGAAAGCATATCCATATAGAAGTCATATGTATAGCAAAACATTTTTAAAGTTTCAAAGCTGGGATAAAAAAGGAGTTGGTAGATTAGATACAAAAAAAGATCTGAAATAATTGTTCACATTGTAACAGTTAAGTTTTACTCTACCGGTGGAAATATAAGGGATGATCAAAAGATACTATAAAAGTTTTAATTTTAAAAACTTACTAGAGTAAAAGATACATTGTCAAGAACAGTTGGTAAGTAAGCTTAAAGCCAGGGGGCATATTTTGAGGGACACTAATGCCTATATGTATTTTACTATAATAATTTGTTTTAATTTAAGCATTCACATATTTTAAGATCAATCTTCATTGATTTACAGCAATTTCTGCCAAATAAAAATATTATGGTGTATCTTCATTCATCTTATCACTGGATCTGTCACTCTGCAACTTCCAATTCTTCCCCAGTGTCAAAATCACCATTATAGGTAAACATTTTAAATGGATTTGGGACACTGAGGCAGTCATGACAGTGCAAGTAGAGACACTCAAGAGAGAGGATTTCAAGAACTGCTTCAGAAAGAGGAGAGAATGATAGGATAAGTGTGTTTGAAGGAAAGGGAGTATTTTGAGGAAATTTGTGACAATGTATCTTTTATTGTAATAATTTCTTTTAAAAATTTAAACATTCACTGTACTTTTTTGTTTTGCTTTGCTTTTTAATTCTTTTTTTGGGACATTTTAGGTATACAATACATTTACATTTCTCATTGGGAACTTGTACCCAATTTTTCCAATTTTTCCTTTCCCTTCTTTCCCTTCCCCTACCTCTCCCACTTCCCCTACCCCTTGTACCTTTTCTTTCTATTTTGCATTATCAATTATTCATTTTAATCATTGGTACATTTTAGGTATACAATATAATGACATTCATCATTGGAAATTTGCACCTTTACATAATATCTCTTGGTTCTTATTTTTCCACTTTCCCCTGCTTTCCCTTCAACCCCTCCATCCCTCCCTATTTACAAAGACTTTGTTTCCATTTTTCCATTTCTCATATTAATTCCATTCCCTTCTTTCCTTTCCCCTACTTCTCCCACTTCCTTCCCCTTTGCCCCTTTTCTTCCTATTTCACATTACCTATTATACATTTAGTCCTTACTTACACTTTCACTTTCTCACACCAGAGAAACTATTCGGTATTTATACCTGTGTGTCCTATTTATTTCACTTAAGAGTATTGCCTCAATGTGCATCCACTTAGCTATAAATGTCTCTAATTTCTCATTTTTTATGGCTGAGTAGTACTCCATTCTATAAAAAAAAAGCACATTTTCTTAATCCAGTCTCCAGTTGATGGGCATTTGGGCTGTTTCCAAGTTTTAGCTATTACAAACTGCTGCTACGAACATGGGCGCACATATATCACTGTGGTATGATTCTTTTAATTCTTTGGGGAAGATCCCCAGCAGGGAAATAGCTGGGTCAAATGAGACTTCCAGTCCAAGTTCTTTGAGGTATCTCCATACTGAATTCCACAGTGCTTGCACCAGTCTACACTCCCACCAGCAGTGGAGCAGGGTTCCTCTTTCCCCACAGGCCGGCCAGCATTTGTTATTGGTTGATTTCATGATAGCAGCCATTCTTTCTGGAGTGAGGTGGAATCTCAGCATTGTTTTCATTTTCATCTCTAGAGTGATCAGTGATGTTGAACATTTTTTCATGTATATATTTGCTATTTCTACTTCGTTGTCTGAGAAATGTCTGTCCATTTCAGATGCCCATTTTTGGATTGGGTCTTTAAATTTGGGAGGTGTGATCTTTTTAAATTCTTTATAGATTTGAGACAGTAGATCTTTGTCTGATGATAAGCAAGTGAAGATTTTTTTTCCCACATTGTGGGTTGTCTCTTCACACTGCTGGTGGTTTCTCTTGCTGTGCAGAAGCTTTTTAATATGAAGAGATCCCACTTGTTGATTGTTTGTGCTAGTTCATGGGCAACTGAGGTTTTGTTCATGTAATCTTTTCCTATACCAATGTGTTCAAGATTTCTACCTAACTGTATTTTAGCTTGTTCAGTGTTTCTATTTTAATATTTAGATGTTTAATCCATTTCAATTTTAGTTTAGTGCATGGTGAGAGATATAGGTCTAGTTTTAATCTTTGGCAAGTTGAAACTCAGTTTTTCCAGCACCATTTATTAAAGAGGCTATCTTTCCTCCAGTGTTTGGCTGCTTTGTTGAAGATGAGATGGCTGAGTGTGTCTAGAGTTCTTTATGCATTTTCTAATCTGTTTCACTGGTCCTCAGGTCTGTTTCTTTGCCAGTACTATGCTGTTTTTAATCACAGTAGCTTTGTAGTATAGTTTCAAGTTGGGGATTTTGATACCCCCTGCCATGTTTCTGTTACCTAGAATTGCTTTTGCTATTCTGGGTCTCTTCTTGTTTCAAATGAATTTTTGGATTGTTTTCTCAAGGTCCATGAAGTATGCTGCTAGGATCTCAATTGGGATTGCATTGAAACTATATAGCAGTTTTGGAAGTATGGCCATTTTCACTATATTGATTCTTCCTACCCAGGAGCAGGAGATGTCTTTCAATTTTCTGACATCATCTTCAATCTCTGTTTTCAGAGTGCCATAGTTTTCAGAGAAGAGGTCTTTGATTTCTTTCATTAGGTTGATTCTTAGGTGTTTCAGTTTCTTGGATGCTATTGTGAAAGGAATTATTTTCCCTATTTCTCTCTCAGAGAGTCTGTCATTGGTGTAGAGGAAAGCTATTGATTTTTGTATGTTGACCTTGTATCCAGCTACTTGACTGAATTTGGTTATTAAGTCTAGAAGTCTTTTGGTGGAGTTCTTGGGGTCTTCTATATAGAGTATCATGTCATCTGCAAAGAATGACAATTTGACGTCTTCATTTCCTGTCTTTATTCCTTTATTTCTTTCTCCTGTTTAATTGCCATGGCTAATGTTTCCAAAACTATATTGAACAAGAGTGGTGATAGTGGACATCCTTGTCTTGTTCCTGTTTTTAGTGTGAAGGATTTCAGTTTTTGACCATTTAGCGTGATACTGACTGTTGGCTTTTTCATAGATGGCTTTTATCAGTTTGAGGTAGAGACCATCTATTCCAATTTTTTGTAGGGATTTTACCATAAACATGTGTTGAATTTTGTCAAATCTTTTTCTGTGTCTAAGGAGATAAAAATATGGTTTTTGTCCTTGCCTCTATTGATACAGTGTATTACATTGATTGATTTACATATGTTGAACCATCCCTGCATCCCTGGGATGAATCCCACTTGATCAGGGTGTATGATTTTCTTGATGATCTTCTGCATTCTGTTTGCCAGTATCTTATTAAGGATTTTTGCATCTATGTTCATTAGTGAGATAAGCCTATAGTTCTCTTTTTCAGTTGGGTCTTTCTCTGCTTTGGGGATCAAGGTGATGCTTGCTTCCAGGAATTAATTCAGGAGTATTGCTTCCCTTTCAATTTCATTGAAGAGTTTAAACAGTAGTGGCAGTAGTTCCTCTCTAAATGTCTTGTAGAATTCAGCAGTGAATTCATCAGGACCTGGGCTTTTCTTAGTTGATAAGTTTGTAATTATGTTTTCAATTTCATTCGTTGATATTGGGTTGTTTAAAATTTTTAGGTATTCTTTGTTCAACTTTGGTAATTCATACATATCTAGGAATCTGTCCATTTCTTCTGTGTTGTCCATCTTATTGGCATATAGGTTCATGAAGTAGGTATTGATGATCCTCTGGATTTCTGCTGGGTCCATTGTAATTTCACTCTTTTCATTCCTAATTGCATGGATTTGGGCCTTTTCTTTCTGTTTTCTGATAAGGTTGGCTAAGGGTATGTCAATTTTGTTTATTCTTTCAAAGAATCAACTCTTGGCTTCATTGATTTTTTTTGTATCATTCTCTTAGTCTCCATTGCATTGATTTCTCCTCTGATCTTTATAATTTCCTCCCTTGTATGAGCTCTGGGTTTGTCCTCCTCTTTTTTTCCTAGAAGCTTGAGGTTCATCATCAGTTTGTTTAATTGGACTCGTTCTGTTTTCCTAATATGAATATTCACTACTATGAATTTCCCTCGTAGGACTGCTTTCATTGTGTCCCATAGATTCCAATCAGTTGTGTTGGGATTGTCCTTTAATTGTAGGGACTGTCTGATTTCTTCTTTAATTTCCTCTGTGACCCATTGGTTATTCAGAAGTGTGTTGTTCAATTTCCATGTGATTATGAAATTCTTGTGGTTTCTTTTGCTATTGATCTCCAATTTCATAGCACCATGGTCTGATCATATACAGGGGATAACTTCAATTCTTTTGTACTTGCTTAAACATGTTCTGTGAGCAAGTATATGGTCTATTTTGGAGAACTACTTGTGTGCAGCTGAAATGAATGTGTATTCTGATTTTGTGGGGTGGATCACACTGTAAACATCTGTTAAGTTCATTTGTTCAAGAGTTTGATTGAGTTCTAGTATTTCATTACTTATTTTTTGCCTAGTTGATCTATTTGTTACAGTGGGGTATTGAGGTCCCCTACTACAATTGTATTTGTGCATATATGACTTTTCATCTCTGTTAGTATTTGTTTTATATAGTTGGGCACACTAGTGTTTGGTGCATAGATATTTATGATTGTCATCTCTTCCTCTTGGATTTTCTCTTTGCAAGGATGTAGTGTCCTTCTTTGTCTCTCTTAATCAGTGTTGGTTTGAAATCTACTTGATCTGCAAAGAGGATAGCTACTCCTGATATTTTTCAGGTTCCTGCCACATGGAGTATTGTTTTCCATTCTTTAACTTTCAGACTATGAGTTGCTTTTTGAATCAAGTGTCTTTCTTGTATGCAGCATATTGTTGGATCTTGCTTCTTGACCCATTTTGCCAGTCTATATCTTTTGATTGGTGAATTGAGACCATTAACATTGATGGTTATAACTGAAATGTATTGAGTTATCATTGTCATGACTTTTTCTTTTTGTTGGGTTCTCCCCCCTTTCATTTAATTTCTTGTCAAGCCAGATGGGTTCATTCTGCTTTGCTTCCTGGGGTTGTGATCCTCATTGTCTGTTCCTAGGATATTGTCTGGAATTTTTTGGAATGCTGGTTTGGTTTTCATGAAGTTTTGGTGTGTCTTACTGTGTATTCTTTTTGAATTTCTTAAACTGCAAGATCCCTGAAGATAGATGTTTAGACATTTCACCTTTGTGTTTCTTCAGTGAAGAGGAGTAAACAACCAGACTAGGAAAGAAATTCCTCTCACATTTATTTAGAATTTTGTCCCTAAATGAGAAAGTCAGTTATTCAATTCCAAGGCAACCTCTACAGGCAAAGAATATTCAAATGACCTACTTCTTAGGACTCAAAGCATCTTCTCTCAGCAACCATTTTTTGGCATTGAAAATGAGCCTTAATATTGTTGGAAGGCCAACTCAAAGATCAGATGTGCTGTCTTCCAAGGACCATGACATATGTTCAAATTAACTACTAACCCAAAATTCTTTAAGCATACATGGAAACATTCTTTTTTAAAAAAAGATATTCTTTGACCTCCACAGCTAAGTAGTTTGGCATTTGTGACTCTGTTATTCTCATGGGAATGTGCTTCCTCTCCTTCCTACAGACATTACAGAAACCCATTCCATGCCCTCACTCCATCCATGTACAGAAGAGAACATATGGGTTTTATGGTTAATATAATAAAAATTATTATATCTAAGGAGAATTCTCATTTTTCTTGCAATAGTCTCTGCTTGACTAATGTCATTATAAACCAGATTCTAAAACTTTTAATGATCCTTTAGGGGAGATTAATGTCTATAAAACACAATCCTAAGGTAAGGATGGATCTATCCTTAGGAAGATTATCAGAAGAAGTTTAAGATTAAAAGGAAATAAGAGGTTCAGTAAAAAATCTCAATGGGCATGGAGTGGTGCATTAAATACAATTTAGCAGAAGAAGAACAATTAGAGGGCCATTGGGTTTTATTTTTTAGCATAGAAACTTTTTAAAAACATTAAATTCCATTTCCTTTAAAAAACATTTCTTGATGTAAGTCACTGCAAACTAATCCTTGCATTTCCCATAACTATGCAAATTTAGCCCCACCTGGTTGAGCACTGTAACAGTGTTTTACCCTATGGCTTAACAAGTAGGGGAATATCTTGACTGTTGAGAGGGCTGAAAAATCAATCTTGGTGCCTGTGTAAGTAAGTGCTTACTAGAGACACATTTAATGAAAGATATACACATAGATAAGAATTTACAAGATTGACTTACAATGGTCACCCACAGAGTAAGGCATGGAAAAGTGCAAAAGGTCTGTCTGTGTGCTAGAGATACGAAGGATCCAGTTGAGGTTCTGGAGCTCACCTTAGTGCCCCATGTGAGTCTGTATCAGGAGGCTGAAGGGTCCACAATGGACGTTGAAGAGTTTGTGCTGGAAGGTAGAAGAGGATGTCTAAAGTAGAGGTGAAGACTGGAGCTCTTCTGAAGAAAATCAAGCAAGCCTTCCTTCTTCATTTCCCCCTTTACCTCATTCAGGCAACAGGCTACCCTAGGATGATTCTTCTGTCATCAGTAAATCCTCCCCCAGCCACACTCAGAAATAAACTGATCCAATTTAGTTGGGTGTTTCTTACTCAAGTTGACAGTTACCTATCACACTGCCATAAGCCCAGTATTCTTGATGTTTCTAAGAGAAGACTTTGAGTATCCAAACAGCCACTTGTCACCAGTACACAAGCCATAGTCACCAAGTTAGTTTCCTGTCACCATGCCACAGTCACCTGTTGTCACATCAGTCACCTGCCACCAGATCACAGTCATTAGTGACCATTAAGTCACTCAACAGTCACTAAGTTAGTCACAATTATGAGTCTAAATTCATGAACTGAATGTTTCTGTCTTCTCACAAATTTAAATGCCGAAATTCTACCCTTCAAGGTGATGGTGCCATGAAGTGGGACCTTCAGGATGTAATCAGGTAGGGAGTACACAGTCCTTATGGATGGGATTACTGGGCTTATAAAAGAAGCCTGAGAAAGAGATTCTTCACTCCACTTCATGAAAACACAACTAAAAAGCACCATCTATGCCGAAGTAAGCCCTGACCAAATACCAAATCTGAAGGAAATTTGTTCTCAGACTTTTCAATCTCTGGAAGTGTCAGAAATAAATTTAGTTGTTTATAAGCTACCTGATTTTAGTTTGCTGTGGCAGCCCAAGTGGACTGAGACACAGCACGTGCCATGTTTTCTCAGTTTGATTCCCAGAGGCTGACAAACTTCTGTAAAGAGCCAGATAATATTTTCATTTCTCATTATACACAATCTCCTTGCCAGACCACACTATTGAGGTCCCAACATAATTTACAAATCATTCCCTTAGGGTCATAACAAATGAAGGAGTGCATCATGCTGATTTAATGTAGTCTGTCTGTCATGAGATATCACCAGGTTCTAAGTACAACAACTCCACCACCACCACCACCAAAGTACACAGAAAGTTCTCTAAAGCTAAGGTAGCATCCTGGTTCTGGAGTGCTTGGGACCAAGATTGAGAAGTCTAGCAGTATGAAAAGCAGAAGACTGTCCAACTCCACTCTGTCTCTATGTCATCCATATCCGGGCCCTTGAGCACACGTGGAATCTGGTAGCCAGATCTGTTCTTCCCTGTAGCTTTATTTGAGCCCATAAGTTTTTGGTAACGTGATACACTTTAAAACATTTAAATTAGAGGATTTCTTATAAAGTTCCAGACAGATAGACTCTTTTGGAAAGTAAACCTAAATACTAAGGAACAAAAGAAAAACACAAAACTGGCTATGACAAGCAGTGGTTGTCTCCTTTTAAAGGTGCATGTGCTATTTCATTTACTGATGCTCTGCCTTGCCTCTCTTGTTCACTTTCTTCATTTACCCTCTTGGCCAAGGAGAGTATTTCACCATGAAAACTCAGCTGAAGAAAATAAGTACACCAAAAAAAGAATAAAATCTGTCCAATAGCACTTCACTCTTCCTTAGTATTAAGGGGAAAGATGTCCTTTTCCACATCAGGAGAAGTGGCTGGCTCTACCCTTATGGATCCTGACATTTTACGGTCAGGAATAGGCTAGAGAGCTCTGCTGTCTCAGAATACAAATTTTCACCTTCAAAATGAAGTGTCTCACTGACTCTTAGGGTAGGTGTGCTTTCTGAAGGAACTCTCTCTGCCCTTCTATTAAGGATCTCAAAGTAAAGCTGGGAGCTAACCACCATTGATAAGGCCATTTACTGCCACTCTAGAGATCCAGAGCTGGTTTAACACTACAAAGAGGGCCCAGCACCCCAGGAGGTTTTTTGCCTGAATCAAAAATGAGAAGTGTCAGGAGCTCATCAAAATTGAAATGTGAAGCAGAGAGAAAACCCCAGTTCCTTAACACTGACAGCAAGGAAACGGTAATATACCTAAAGGGGTGTGTGTGTGTGTGTGTGTGTGTGTGTGTGTGTGTGTGAATTCACAATAGCAGAGACACAGAGACAACAGTGGAAAATAGAGTCATAAATCTGGTCATTCTACCTGGCAATAACAATTCCCTTGAGTACAGATGCACAGTAAAAACAGAGGCCAGAGTGCATGAGATAATATTTCCAACCAACTTGGGACAAAGACAGTTTTTATCTCAAAACTGTTATCTTAGCCTGACCTAAGCACTAAAGACTCATGGCAAATGATACTCAGACAGAAGCATAGTGGGACTTCATGGGCAGTGCCATCTTTCCAAGCACAGGGCTGGAAATTCCTATACAGTTCTCAGTTAAGTCTTATAGCTCATAGTAAGTAAGAAGAAATGACACTTTGATTGATTTCAATTTATCCATGGCCCAAAAACCCAGAATATTGTGTAAGGCAATTTAAAATAAGAAAGCAACTTCTGCTTTTAGTTCATCCTCTTCGACCTTTATATAAATCTTTTGTTTATGGATAACCTGGTTTCTGATTTAAAGTTCTCTAATTTACCCATAAATCTTGTGAAGTTATGTGATGGTTTTAATAATTTTTTTAAAAGCTAATTTACAAAAGAAGATTGACAATATCCATTTGGCCACATTCCCAGAAATTACTAGAAATGGTCTAACCAAAGAGTAGTTATGTATATCATCTCACTTTACACCTTCAGATTCCTTCCAATTTGTAAATTATATTTCTTTCTGTATTAGTTAAATGTAAGTTTGCCATATAATTTTGAGTATAATTTTATCTTTTTATAAGAAAAATAATGCTAAGTTTTTATGTTTTAAACAGAGATGTGCCATACTTGTGATTGGTAAAAATGTGAATTGACTTTAGCCAGTATGCTTCAATCCTTATTCCTCTCTTTCCTCTTAGAAATGCAGATTACCCTAAAGATACTTTTAAGTGGTTGCAGATTGGTTGCCTAATATTCTCTACTACCATTTCCCAAATTATACTCTCCTTACCTCTTCATATATATACTGTAACCTCACTACTTTTTATTTTATTCAACATTAAGTTTAATACACACAAGGTATAAACTAGAGGTTATAAATTACATATATAAAGAAAAGTAAAGGTATATTTTTCTCAAGAAACTCATAATCCAGTCAAATGGACATTTTTACATAAGATATTTTATTAATGTACCTGTTAACTTTTTCTATTATCAATAACTGAGTGACCAGTATATAACTGTAATTGTGCTAGAGATGGGATCATGAAAAAAGCATTGTCTGTGACATAATGGCATTTACAATCTAGTGGTAGTTAATAGACAAAAATGTAAAAAGATACTATGCAATTAAAATTGAGTAAATTATATGAAAGTAAACAGGAATTTTTAAAGATAGTAAAGTGAGAGATTTCTTCAGACTTATTTTCCTTATTGATAGAGGTCAAAAAGAGCAGATAAATCAAAAGAAAATCCAGTTTGGTCTGGGCTTTACTTCATAAAAAGAACTCTAAGAACATTTAAAGTGAAGGAGAGGTGCTATATTCCCAGCAAAGGAGATAGATAAGCTATAGTATGGAAATACGGAAGAGTATGGCCCATTTAGGAAATAGAAGGCTCTTTTATTTGGGGGAGAGGGGGGGTGATGGTGTTGGTAATGGCAAGTGAACCCAAGGCCTTCACTTCAAGCTGCCTCCCTGGTCCCCCTTTCCTTTTATATTTTAAAGCAATGTCTATGTTCCCCAGGTGAATCCTCCTGTCTCAGAGTTCTGGGTTTAGAGGCATGCCAACAGCACACCTAACTTGGAAAGCCTTTCCATAGTGCTGGAATGTAATTTTTGTAATAGAGAGAAGCAGTACCTGAAATAGTGATAACAGATCATGAGAAAATAGATAATGGAATGATTTGAATAATTGCTCCTGTCATTGGCAGTTTGAACTTTATTTTGCAGACAAATTAAGAATTTTATTTTATACCTCAAAATGATGTGACCAGATTTGTGTTTGTAAAGATCGCCATGGTTATGGAGGTGTAATGGGAAGGGTGAGAATCTTGGCAGAGAACAGGAGTACATTACCATCATAATACAGTAATAGTATGTAGAAGGCAAATGTCCAAATGTAATCCACTGATGTAATTCAAATATGAATTATAAATTTCAGAGTTGTGGTGGTAGCAGCTGAACCAGAAAGTAACAAAAGCACAACACACATAATAGACACAACAATGGAATATGTCCAAGGAGTCAATGGCTAATAAATCCAGATTAAGAAAGGAGCAGAGCAACAGTGACTCCAAGGTTTATAATGGGAACCTCATGTATACAGATAAGAACTTGCTTTTATTAAACATAAGCAAATCAGATGGAGATATCATGGAAGTTTCAAGCCTATGGCTCAACAGAGAGAAGCTTAGAGATTCTTACTGTTTTAATAAGCACATTTGGATCCTCGAAAGTACATGTGAGGAAGCAATGAATAATCATTCCTGAGTAATAACTACAGAGCAAGAAATATGGAAGACCAAATGCCAGTCTCTGACTTCAGTTATCTGGAGGCATGGAAGACTATCACTAAGGGATGCAATGAAACAACATCTGAGAAAGAGGGAGTTCCAAAGCCCTGCTGTGTGATGAAAGTCAGAGGATAACTTAGACAAAGTAATATTTTCAGAGGTTTGGTGGACACTGCTGTGATCAGAGAGAACAGTAGGTATAAGTAGAGCCTACTTTGGGAGTGCTCATATTGGGAAAAAATAAAGCTCTTTTGCCTCTGTATCTATTTCTCTTCCCCAAGTGAGAAAAATTTAATGCACTAATTGCTCAGGTTCGGGATTGTAACTTGACCACCTCCATTGAAAGGCAGTCACTATACTTTAAAACGCTGCTCTCTTCTACTCTGAAAACTAAGAATACCAAATTAATAAGGCCTCATTGGAATATGGTTATTTTTCTTCTCCTTATGAAGGAAAACTATGTAAAATAATGATCGTCACTTAAGACTTTGAGGCTAGTCCTTGTTAAATGGAAGCTTAACAAGTAAAAGGCTGGTTCTATTTTTGCTTGAGCCAAATTTATGTGATCTAACACATCTATAGAAGATGTAAGGAGTTTTGATTAAGAATGAAAGTATTGTTATTCATTTTTTGTTTAGCACTCTTAATATGCAACATAATAAGCCAATTCAAGATATTTAAATATCTAGAGGCATGATTTGGGCATTCCTGAGATACTAAGCCAAATATCATCAAAGCAATGTATCACTAATCTAACAGTGCAGTGAGTAGTAAGCAACTAGATTGTGAGAAAATACATTATTGTTTCATTGTTTCATTCTAGAAGTCTATTTCATTATTTTCATAGCTTTGTTTATCTTCTGAGATTTTCTAAATATTTGCATTTTAACATGAGCAGGTTTTCCATTATGTTCTTGAGCACTGTTCTCATAGAAGCTTTAAAATACATCCACCGGGTAACTTCATGGCTGCACTTTTAGTTTCCAGTTGCTATGTTATAGAGACACCAGACTTCCAGATTCTGTTATATTCTTCAGAGGAGTGTTTCAGCTGAGCCTGGTGCTGGAGGCCTATAATCCCAGCACTCTGGGAGGCTGATACAGGAGAATCACAAGTATAAGTTCACCCTGGTCAATTTAGCAATTTAGTGAAACTATGTCAAAATAGAAAATACAAAAAGAGTTGAGGATGTAGCTCAGTGCAAAACCCTGGGTTTAATCCCCAGTACCCCATAAAAGAATAAAAGATTTTTTCTAATAAAACTTTATTTCTGAATTTTATATCAGTTTCACAAATATGTATAATTTTCACTAAGTATTGTTTGGTGTTCCCAACCATTTAGAAATGTAGAGACCATTCATAGCTCTCAGATTATACAAAAACTGGCAGCCTAGGGGATGTGGGGAGGGCTGAAGTTTGAGGGCCTCTGAACCAGATTGAGTCACTTTTGTCTTTGCCATGAGTTGAGTTGCCCCCAAGAGTCATTTAAAAAAAATAGTTTGCACTACTACTCTAAAAAATAAAGTTTCAAAACCACCACTAAAAGAAAAAAAAGGGCCAGGGATTTAGCTCAGTAGTTCCACCGCCTGCCTGGCTCGCAAGAGCAAGGTCATGAGTTCGATCCCTGATACTGCAAAAAAAAAAAGTGTTGCCTTTTTTTTTTCCTCTAGGCTCTTTCTTGGTTAGGATCTCAAATAATTCATTTATATCTTTTGTCCTTAGGTAACCTATTTTGAATCTTCCCCATACATAAATTTTTAGGAGCTAGTCAGAGATTTAGACATAGTTCATGCATACAGATTAGAACATCCTCTTTCCATCTATTTCCTTACAGAATCTTCTAGGCTTTCAGCAACAGTGATTGCCTTGAACTCTGTCTTACAATTCTTTAGGTGCTCCTCAAATACCTCCAAAACTGGATGATGTCTAGATTTATTATTCTCCCAGTGAAATTCTAAATAAAACATAGTTTTGAAAACTTCATTTAAATCTAATTTATTAAGAAAGTTTCTATCAATACAAAACGTAATAAGGTTATCTCCCTTATTCAAGAAAGAATACTTTAAATCCAGCTGCTCAATACTGCATTCACTTTTTGGTAGCCATCGATTACTTTAAAGCTTCAGATCAATTAAAATTACCCAATTGCTTTTTTGACCTTTGTTCATCATAAAGCAAGTTTTCAAAGACTAGGCAATGAAAAGAACAACAATATAACTTCAACATTCCAGCATTTTGGATATATGAAAATCATTTTGAATTGCCCTACAATTGTACCAGAAAATGCAATGTTTTTTTACAGAATCATTAATTCATTTATATTTATTCCTTCAGGAAATATTTATTGAAACCCTCTCAGACACTTGGAAAGACAGTGGTAAACATCAATGACAAAATTAGTCTTCTTATGGAATTGATATTCCAATTCAAGGTGCTACATTTGTTAACTTTACACAAGTAAACAAGTAATACTTTGAGATAATTTATCACAAAAAAATAAAGCAGAACAACAGAGTAATATAATACAAATTGATGTGCCAGGTGTGGTGCTACATGCCTGTATCCCCACACTCGGGAGGCTGAGACAGGAGGATCACCATGAGTTTGAGGCCAGCCTGGGCCACATATCACGATGTGGCAGACTAAACTACATAGTAAAACCCTGTCTCAGCAAAACAAATAAACAAAAAACAAAATTGATGAAGGAGCTGTAATTTAGAGGGATGTCAATGATACTCTATTTAAAGAAGTGCCATGTGAGCTGAAATATGAATGATGAACAGAGCCTAATGAAACTGTCTGAAATCTATTATGTTTATCATACTCATTATTTCATATCTTTGGGCCATATGCAAATAACTATATTTTTCTCATCACTTCTTTGAAATATTGAAAAACTTAGTCAGATACAAAGCCATGTGGAAGTTCAGCAAATTCTTTCCTTCTGGCCAACATGATTCTGTGAATCTCCATCATGGGATATTTTAAATCATAAAGCAATAAATGAACTGAATATTTGTATAATGTTGTCGACATTTCTACATTCAACCATAATTATATCATCAGAGATGTATTCAATTCTATTATGTACTTATTGGAATATTTTCTTTATTTTTTTAGCCAAAGCAATTTATACTGGTTTGAAGTTTTGGGGGTTTTTTGTTGTTTGTTTGTTTGAGACAGGGTCTCACTGCTTAGTTCAGGCTGGCTTTGAACTCACTTGGTAGCCCCAGCTGGCCCCAAACTCACAGTGATCCTCCTGCCTCAGCCTCCCAAGTACTGGGATTACAGGCATACACCACCATGCCCAGCTGGTTTCAGTTTTAATTCACTTAATTTCCCTTATTTATCTTTTTCTTTTCTTCATTCTAAATGACATAAATATATGTAGGGATACAAATGAACATAGATTTTAAAATATTACTGAAAGTAAGGACATAGTAAATATTTGTCTCCCTCCCTAAAATACTAAGTATAAAAAGTAATGTCTCACATTTAATAGGTACGTAATTGGTGTAAGTAGAATTATTAAATAAGATGATTGAATAAGTACAGGAAGACAATATATTAAATGTCCATAAAAGAAGAAATTAACTGGACAAAATCAAGTAAATGAAAAGATTTTTGCAAAGTTTTATATTCTGTCCAAATAGAGATTTTGTACATGAATAATGGAGAAAACATTATCATTCCCTAGAAATAAAATGTATAGCATCAAATTCCCAGTGGATAAACATCTATTACATACCTCAGTGATAAGTTTTACTTTGCAATGCATATCATAGTTCTTGGGATATAATGATAATATTCATCATAAGGAATTCCTCTTTCTAAGCCCTGTTCAGTCATTCCCAGAGAAGAAAGAGGTCAATGTGAAGAGCAGGACTTTCTAAGACATTCCTTGGTGCTGTGTAACTTACCTAGTTGTATCATTGCTGAGAATTACTGTCAGTTAGTATCATCTCCCTGAAATGCTCCTTTTGTATTCCCAAGACTTGCCAAGTCAAGGAAAACATAAGCAGGTAAGGACTAGGGTTCCCAGGCAGTATTATCTGACAGACCCTGAGAACTGAGCAAACTGATGCAATCTGTAGAAACTGACTTTCTACCAGTACGTTGTCAGGTCTTCCTTCGAATGCTAGTCATACCACAGGACAAGGAAAGCCAATGATGTCACTGCTACATACCCGCTTCCTACATTAACTTGCTGCTGAGCAATTCATCTCACCAGCCACTAGGGCACTGCTAAATGGCCCAGTTACTGTGTACACTTCCTCATGGGTTCTGTCAAGAGAGGCTATTGTTGAGTCTGGTTATAGAGACAAATTCGAGAAAAAAGAAAATACTTCTATTCTAAATTGAATGTCTCCCTTTCCATTACATGTCATTTGTTAATACATATATAACATGCACACAGTCCGCTCTGCAGCAGGCTGATTTGGCGTGTTTCACAGGACTTGCGACCTCATCCCTATAAGCTGCCAGTGACAAGAACAGGATACAAAGATGATAAAGATCCAGTTTGCACCATCAAAGAGTTTACAAACTATGGCCAGGATCTATTGTTTCAAGTTAACTAATTACTAAGAAAACATCAGCACCACCAAGTAGCACGGAAGACCCCGAATCACCCACTGCAGACAGGCAGGTCTGCACACGCCCTACCGAGGGCCCGAGTCCTGCAGAACATGCTGAATCAGCCTGCTGCAGACGGGCAGCGACCTGGTTCCAAAATACAAAGACACAGAGGACATCAGACCACCAGACCAAGGTACTGAGTCCCGCTGCTCCTAGCTCAGAGGTAGGGGCTTCTGAGCCATTGTCCCAATGCTCCTGGTCCAGAGGAAGGGGCTTGCCAGTCACCATCTCTCCCACTGCTCCCAGCCCAGAGGAAAGGGCATTTGGGCCACCTTCTGTCTCGCTGCTCCTGGCCCAGAGGAAGGGGCTTCCAGTCCACCATCCCCCCCACCGCTCCCAGCCCAGAGGTAGGGGCTTCTGAGCCACCATCCCACTGCTCCTGGTCCAGAGGAAGGGGCTTCCCAGCCACCATCCCTCCCGCTGCTCCAAGCCCACAGGAAAGGGCTTTTGGGCCACCATCCCTACCACTGCTCCTGGCCCCTGTCCCACCTCTCCCAGCTCAGAGGAGGTAATCCATGCAGGCGCTAACAGCCCCCAACCCAGTCAAAATGAGAAAACACATAAATAAGTCTCAAAACCAGACTTCCAGATCACCTACAGCAACCCCAAAGGAAAATGACATGGAACACTCTGATACTCAACCACCTGGACCCACTGCACTGGCAACAAAAGGGGATCTGGAAAAAATGAAATCAGAAATAATTTGTCAGTCAACAGGAGAAATTGGGCCCCTAGTGCAAGACATGATTAATAAATCTAGAGAGGACCTCAGCAACATGATGGAATCCCAACATAGGAAACAAATGGAATCCATAAAGTAGATGCAAATAGATTTCCAGGACATGAAAAACTCCACTGAAAGTCTACACAGCAGAATGAGCCAATGTGAGGACAGAATTTCAGATATAGAAGATAAGATTGCAATTAGTGACCAGGAAAAGAAAAATTGCTTCAAAATTATAAGGGACCATGAGAAATCAATCCAGCAGCTGCTAGATGATGCAAAGAAGAATAACATAAGACTGATTGGACTCAATGAAGAAAGAAGAGAGAGTGGAGATGACATAAAAAATCTTTTCACAGAAATAATGGCAGAAAACTTCCCAAGTACGGGAAAACAGCTTGACATACAGATAAGTGAGGCATATAGGACTCCAAATAGCCTTGATCAAAAAAAAATCTACACATAGGCAAATAATTGTTAAGATTTCAGAAAACTCAACAGAAGAACAAAGTTCTACAAGCAGTTAGAGAAAACAAACAAATCACATACAAAGGAAAGCCCATCAGAATCACAGCAGACTTCTCAACACAAACCATCAAGGCAAGAAGAACTTGGAGTGACATATTGCAAGCCCTAAAAGAAAACAGCCTCCAACCCAGATTGATGTACCCTGCAAAACTATCTTTCAAAATTGATGGAGAAATAAGATGACAAAGAGCACCTTAGGAACTTTGTGAATACACACCAAAGAATTTTACACAATATCCTAGGAACAGACATTGAGGACCACAACCCAAGGAATCAAAGCAGAATGAACCCATCTGGCATGACAAGAAATTAAATCCAAAGGGGGAGAACTCAACAAAAAGAAAAAGTCATGGCAATGACAAGTCAATACATTTCAGTTATAACCATCAATGTTAATGGTCTCAATTCACCAATCAAAAGAAATAGATTGGCAGAATGGGTCAAGAAGCAAAATCCAACAATATGCTACATACAAGAAACACACTTAATTCAAAAGGAAACTCATAGACTGAAAGTTAAAGGGTGGAAAACAATACTCCATGTGACGGGAACCCAAAAAAAAGCAGGAGTAGCTATCCTCTTTGCAGATCAAGTAGATTTCAAACCAACACTGATTAAGAGAGATGAAGAAGGACACTACATCCTTGTAAAGGGAACAATCCAACAGGAAGAGATGACAATCATAAATATCTATGCACCAAACACTAGTGCACCCAACTATATAAAACAAATACTAACAGACATGAAAAGTCATATAGGCACTAATACAATTGTAGTGGGGGACCTCAAAACCCCACTGTCACAAATAGATAGATCAACTAGACTAAAAATAAGTAATGAATACTAGAACTCAATTGAACTCTTGAACAAATGAACTTAACAGATGTTTACAGACTCTTCCACCCCACAAAATCAGAATACACATTCTTCTCAGCTGCACATGGGTCATTCTCCAAAATAGATCACATACTCACACATAGAACATGGTTAAGTAAGTGCAAAGGAAATGAAGTTATCCTCTGTATATTATCAGACCAGAGTGTGATGAAATTGGAGATCCATACAAAAGAAACTCAAAAAATTTCATAAACATGTGGAAATTGAACAACACACTTCTGAATAACCAATGGGTCACAGAGGAAATTAAAGAAGAAATCAGACAGTTCCGTCGATTAAATGACAATGACAATACAACATATCAGAATCTGTGGGACACAATGAAAGCAGTCTTACAAGGGAAATTCATAGCAGTGAATATGCATATTAGGAAAACAGAACGAGCCCAATTAAACAACCTGATACTGAACTTCAAGCTTCTAGAAAAAGAAGAGCAGGACAAACCCAAAGCTCATTCAAGAGAGGAAATTATAAACATCAGAGGAGAAATCAATCCAATGGAGACTAAGAGAATGATACAAAAAAATCAATGAAGCCAAGAGTTGGTTCTTTGAAAGAATCAACAAAATTGACAAACCCTTAGCCAACCTTATCAGAAAAAGGAAAGAAAAGGCCCAAATCCATGCAATTAGGAATGAAAATGGTGAAATTACAACAGACCCAGCAGAAATCCAGAGGATCATCAATACCTACTTCCTGAACCTACACGCCAGTAAGATGGACAGCACAGCAGAAATGGGCAGATTCCTAGATACATATGAATTACCAAAATTGAACAAAGAAGACCTAAAAAATCTAAGCAACCCAATATCAACAAATGAAATTGAAAATGTAATTAAAAACTTATCAACTAAGAAAAGCCTGGGCCCTGATGGCTTCACTGCTGAATTCTACAAGACATTTAGAGAGGAATTGCTGCCTCTACTGTTTAAACTCTTCAATGAAATTGAAAGGGAAGCAGTACTTCCAAGTTCATTCCTGGAAGCAAGCATCACCTTGATCCCCAAAGCAGAGAAAGACCCAACCGAAAAGGAGAACTATAGGCCAATCTCACTAATGAACATAGATGCAAAACTCCTTCATAAGATAATGGCAAACAGAATGCAGAAGATCATCAAGATCATACACCCTGATCAAGTGGGATTCATCCCAGGGATGCAGGGATGGTTCAATATATGCAAATCAATCAATGTAATACACTATATCAATAGAGCCAAGAACAAAATCCTTATGATTATCTCCATAGATGCAGAAAAAGCATTTGACAAAATCCAACATGCATTTATGATAAAAACCCTACAAAAAATTGGAATAGATGGTCTCTACCTCAAAATGATAGAAGCCATCTATGAAAAACTAACAGCCAATATGATACTAAATGGTCAAAAACTGAAATCCTTCACACTAAAATCAGGATCAAGACAAGGATGTCCATTATCACCACTCTTGTTCAATATAGTTCTGGAAACATTAGCCATGACAGTTAGACAAGAGAAAGAAATAAAAGAAATAAAGATAAGAAATGAAGAAGTCAAATTGTCATTCTTTGCAGATGACATGGTACTCTATATAGAAGACCCCAAGAACTCCACCAAAAGTCTTCTAGACTTAATAACCAAATTCAGTCAAGTAGCTGGTGACAAGGTCAACACACAAAAATCAATAGCTTTCCTCTACACAAATGACAGACTCACTGAGAGAGAAATAGGACAAATAATTCCTTTCACAATAGAATCCAAAAAACTGAAATACCTAGGAAACAACCTAATGAAAGGAATCAAAGACCTCTTCTCTGAAAACTATGGCACTCTGAAAAGAGAGATTGAAGATGATATCAGAAAATGGACAGACATCCCCTGCTCCTGGGTAGGAAGGATTAATAGAGTGAAAATGGCCATACTTCCAAAACTGCTATATAGATTTAATGCAATTCCAATTGAGATCCCAACAGCATACTTCATGGACCTTGAGAAAACAATCCAAAAATTCATTTGGAACAAGAAGAGACCCAGAATAGCAAAAGCAATTCTAGGTAACAGAGACATGGCAGGGGGTATCACAATCCCCAACCTGCAACTCTACTACAAAGCTACTGTGACAAAAACAGCATGGTACTGGCAAAGAAACAGACCTGAGGACCAGTGGAACAGATTAGGAGATGCAGAAACAATGCCAGACACATTCAGCCATCTCATCTTCGACAAAGGAGCCAAACACCCTCACTGGAGGAAAGATAGCCTCTTTAATAAATGGTGCTGGAAAAATTGGGCTTCAACTTGCCAAAGATTAAAACTAGACCTATATCTCTCACCATCCACTAAACTAAAATCCAAATGGATTAAAGATCTAAATATTGAAATAGAAACGCTGAACCAGTTGGAACAGAGGTTAGGTAGAACCCTTGAAGACATCGGTGTAGAAAAAGATTTTATGAACAAAACCTCAGTTGCCCGTGAACTAGCACAAACAATCAACAAGTGGGATCTCTTCTTATTAAAAGGCTTCTGCACAGCAAGAGAAACCACCAGCAGTGTGAAGAGACAACCCACAATGGGGGAAAAAATCTTCACCTGCTCTTCCTCAGACAAAGGTCTACTATTTCCAATCTATGAAGAACTTAAAAAGATCAGACCTCCCAAATTTAAAGACCCAATCCGAAAATGGGCATCTGAAACAAACAGACATTTCTCAGACAAAGAAGTATAAATAACAAATAAATACATGAAAAAATGTTCAATATCACTTGTCATTCGAGAGATGCAAATGAAAACAATGCTGAGATTCTACTTCACTCCAGAAAGAATGGCTGCTATCATGAAATCAACCAATAACAAATGCTGGTGGGGCTGTGGGGAAAGAGGAACCCTGCTCCACTGCTGGTGGGAGTGTAGACTGGTGCAAGCACTGTGGAAATCAGTATGGAGATACCTCAAAGAACTAGGACTGGAAGTCTCATTTGACCCTGCTATTCCCCTGCTGGGGATCTTCCCCAAAGAATTAAAAGAATCATACCACAGTGATATATGTGCACCCATGTTCATAGCAGCAGTTTGTAATAGCTAAAACTTGGAAACAGCCCAAATGCCCATCAACTGGAGACTGGATTAAGAAAATGTGCTTTTTTTATAAAATGGAGTACTACTCAGTCATAAAAAATGAGAAATTAGAGACATTTATAGCTAAGTGGATGCACATTGAGGCAATACTCTTAAGTGAAATAAATAGGACACACAGGTATAAATACCGAATAGTTTCTCTGGTGTGAGAAAGTGAAAGTGTAAGTAAGGACTAAATGTATAATAGGTAATGTGAAATAGGAAGAAAAGGGGCAAAGGGGAAGGAAGTGGGAGGGTAGGGGAAAGGATAGAAGGGAATGACATTAATATGAGAAAATGGAAAAATAGGAACAAAATCTTTGTAAATAGGGAGGAATGGAGGTGTTGAAGGGAAGGCTGGGCAAGGGTGAAAAATAAGAACCAAGAGAGACTATGTAAAGGTGCAAATTTCCAATGATGAATGTCATTATATTGTATACCTAAAATGTACCAATGATTAGAATGAATAATCGATAATGTAAAATAGGAAGAAAAGGTCCAAAGGGGTAGGCGTAGTGGGAGGGACAGGGGAAAAGAAAGAAGGGAAAGGAAAAATGTTGAGAAATGGAAAAAATGGAAATAAAGTCTTTGTAAATAGGGAAGGGTGGAGGGGGTGAAGGGAGGGCTAGGAATGGGGAAAAAATAAGAACCAAGATGCATCATGTAATGGTACAAGTTCCCAATGAGAAATGTAATTGTGTTGTATACCTACAATATACCAGTAAAAGAATTTAATTAAAAAAAAATGCACACAGTCCACCTTACAAGAGAACAATATTCGGTAAGCATCATTTTAAAACCATTTACCTCACTTCAAAGAATTGAACCCTAGGTTTGGTTTAGACACAATGACCAGCACTAAGATTGTGGCATAACAAAACATTTCATTAAGTTAAAACAAATTATAAAGTATTTAGAATATTTTATATTTGTCCACGTTAGGTTTATTTTTCTCTATTTTAGACTAAATGATCCTTGTATTTATGCCTTTTTCCATCATAATTTAATTTTCTTATACAAGTTTCTTTTTTGATTTTTTTTTTGTTTATTTGGGGTTTTGTTTTTGTTTTTTGTTGTTGTTGTTGTTGTTGTTTTACAGTGCCTCACAATGTAGTTCAGGCTGGCCTTGAACTTGAACCAGTCCTCAACCTCAGCCTCCCAAGTGCTGAGATTAAAGGCATGCATCACCATGCCCCCCGATAAATTTCTTAAACATTTAGAATTATAGTTTCAAACTGGGAATAGGGCTCCCAAAGCAGGTAAGTGCTGGCTTTCATTGGAGGATTATGAGATGGAGCTTGCATGCTATTCTGGAGTTATGAATCCTCAGGTTGTACTTGATAGCAAATAAAAGAAATGTAAGAATTTCTACCTCTTCTAGTAGGAAGTCATGTCAATAATTATACTCCATAATCACTTTAGTTCCCCAATATTCAGAGATAACAAATTTGTTTCAATGGCATTTACAAGAACTGTTGTCATTTTAGAAAATATTTGTGCAAATATAAATCCTCCCAGGCCAGGCCCTAATATTTCTTGCACTGGATATCTATACACTTACGACAGGACACTGTGTTAAGGACTAATTTGATATTTTGATCACAATGGTTTACACTTACAACAGGTACAGCAGAGTAAAAAGCCAACTTCCAATGAGTCATCTTTATATATTCTGAGAAGAAAATGTTTTACCCATTAGAAAACATTATTTTGAAGCATATAAAACATTGATTTGGAAGCACCAAGAATATTATCAATCATGTATAGTCCAAAAATAAAGTTGGAGGGTAACATAAATATAATATATTAATAGATGAAATAAATCACTGTCTATCATCTCCAAGATGGGTCTAATGGAAGGTAATGATCTAATTGAGAAAATAAATTACTGTTTTAACAGGCATGCTCACTGACTTACTAGTGGCTAAAACTGACTCTGTATGATCCATTGTGGGCAACAGCAGAGCAAATCCCTTCTCTCCTTTATAAGAATTTGTCCTTTTGTTAGCACTCTAGCTTTGTTTTCTTAGGGACCTGATAAATGCCAACTGTGTTATAAGGAAATATTAATTATAGCAAAAATGATCTTTGATTGGAAGACTTCATTTAGGCTGGGAGGAACTACAAAGAAATTATCATAGTATGTGTACATGTTTTGAGTTTCTTTGAGTATAATAACCCCTGTTTTCAGACACAGTCCTTTAATTGATCCTAGAAACTATATCCCTGGGGATAACACAAGAAATTTTGGCTCATATGGAATATGAAGTTTCTCTATAAAGGAAGCTGTAACCTATTATATGTGGATCTCATCTCCCTGAATCTAAGCTATCTCCTGCTGGGTGCATGACATATTAAGAGGACTCTTGTGGAAAAGAAATGCCCAGCACTTCTTTGATAGCAAGATATAGTTCCTTTCTTATGTCATGTTTAGTAGATTGGTACCAAATGCACTCTATGATGGCCTTGTAGCTCTGAGTGTTTCACTCACAGCTTTTCTACAATCAAAAATGCTGTAGGCATAATATGCTCAGGTCTCTAGCTTTAAATAAATATTGTATTTCAAAAGACATAATAGGATATATTTCCCAATATGTATATATTAATTATCACTAATACATACCAAGGGCAAGTGCACTGTCTTTAGATAATATAAATACAATAATAGAATCAACTAAAACTGGTTTGCTTTTTATAATCATCTATCCATAATTCTGATAATGTCAATGATAAAATATTTTTCCCCACAGGGATAATCTTCTCTTATTTCTAAACTTCAGTACATGCCATGACCTATTTGCCCAGCAGCATTCAACTTTCAAAGGGGTTTATATAAATTTTTATTTTGTATTGGGGATTGAACTCAGGACCTTGCACTTGTAAGGCAGGTGGCAGAACCACTGAGCTAAATCCCCAGGCCATGGTTTATATAATTTTAAACAGAGTTAGAACCCAAGAGCCTATGCAGGTTTCAAAGTTTGTTAAGTGAATCAAATGAATGATTACTGGAAGAGTCATTTCCATGTTTCAGCTGCATCTTTTCTTTTATCAAACCCTTTCAATAAATCTAGAACCATCAGCAAAATATGGAAACTTCCTCCACCACTATCAGAGCACCAATCCTAAAACTTTACAGGTGATATGAGCAAAAAAAGAGATTAGCCAGGTGGTTTAGTAAGGATTATATAAAAGTTTAGGTTTAAAAAATGCAATTATTTTAAATTTCCATTGTATTCTGCCCTATACTTGCATTTAATGAAACTAATCATAAGAAACATATAAATTTAAAGTAATCTGAAGGTCATATAGATAGTCATGTGACAAGAAAAGCTGTGAGAGCTTTAAATGAGACCTGTCTACTACCTGTCATTTGAGATATCATCTACACACTCTTTTCAGTGCTAATGTAGGTATAACAGAAAATCAAAACAAAAGGACATATGTATATTTGATAGGAGAAAGGGGTCCACTCAACTCTCCAAAGAGGAAAGAGAATCATAAATCTGTGCAATTTAAAACAAAACCTCTTTATATCTACTTAGAAAAGTTTGACCACCCTGCCAGTGAAATAAGGATCCCATCTTAATTATCTTCAACTCCAGGTTGATGACTCCGAAATTCAGGAGTCTTTGGTCTGAATACTCTTAGGTCCCTCTTTATTTCCAAGTCTTTGGTCTTTTAACTGATATAAATATCTGGCTATAAGTAGAAACATAAAAGAATGGAATATTCATTAGTAAAGTCATCTCTATTCCTGGGAAAACAAATCACAATTATGTCATAGTTCAGTAAATAATAGTTTTTCTTTCCCTCTTTAAAAAGTCTTTTGTATTATAACTTTGTCTTCTCCAAGCTTAGTTATTCTCCTATATCATTGATTTTTGAAAAACTCTCTGAAAGTTCTTATCCTACCACTGACTCCGAAGCACAAACAGCATAGTAGAAGCACAAGATTCTTAGAAGCACAAAACCTCTTAATTCATAGCAGCCAAATAATAAGAGAAAAAAAATACTAGAGAAGAAAAGCAAGGAACCAGACAAAGAAATCATCTCCATGCCTCCATGACACACCCACACCCAAAGCTGTCCTTCACCAGTACCCCGGAAGGATCCCAAAGCCAATCAAATTGACACCCCTCCCTAACTGCCAATTCCACCCCTTATCAACTTCATACCTCTCCTGCAGCCACACTTAATCTTCAGAGAAATATATTGATAAGTATATAATTTTACATAATATAACTGTCCTGCATAGACCAGAAATCCAATAATCTCTTACCAAAAATCTCAACAATTCCAGCATTTTTCACAAGTTTAAGTCTCTCGCCTGAGACTTAGGACAAACTCTTAGCTGTGAATCTCTGTAAAAAATCAAAAATGAGTTACATAATCACAAGGTACAATGGAACAGGATAAATATTCCCATTTCAAAATGGAGGAGTAGAAGGGCAGAAATAATAAAAGAATTGGACCAAAGCAAGACGGAAACCCAGAAGGACAAACTTTAAATCCTATAAGTCAATATCTGACATCTGGGAAACATGGTACAATGTGAGGTCCAAAAGGCTTGGGCAGCCTCATCCTTATGGCATTGCTGGTTGTAGCCCACTTGGCCTCTCTCTTGAGGTGGCTTCACTCACAGCCTATAGGTTTCCTTGTTACACAGTCCACATTCCTGGTATCTCTGACTTCCTGGATTCTCCACTGAACCTTCAGCTTCATTTCAAAGCTTCATGCATTGCTCTCCTTCAGTTTCTTGTATGATGTTTCTGACCCTCCTATGAAATTTTGTGGAAGCCTCCCTGACACTACAACTCTCGCATTCTGCATGCCAGTAAAATCAATATTTAACACCAAGTTCTGCTGCCAGCAGGAGCAGTATCTGGGATCCTGGACTGCGACTGCAGCAGCCTCTGAACACCTGGATGACAGAGCATGGTGAAATAAATTCCAGGGAACCAATTCCCTAGGAGTGCCTTCTCAACAAGAGGTTCCAGGGACTCTTCTCAATGAAAGGCAGATACTTTTGCACCCTTGAGCTTCCAGTGGGTGGTTTGCTGATTCTTCAGATACCTTCAAGGCATCTTCTTTCTTGTCCCTGTACAAAGTACTCAGTTCATTTTTAATGGCACTAACTTGTTTAGCAGCCACACATCCTTTGGCCACAACATGGTTTCATCATGGAAAGAATCTAATTTTTTCAAATTTTTCTGCTCTACCTTTATCCCTGATTCTCACTATAATTCTGGTGAAAAGCAGCCAACAGTATCCATGCCACAGCCTAAATGCTGGGCTGTCTTAAATTTCCTCCACCAGATTAGTCCACTGCCTTTAATCATACCTGAAATAACTCAGATCATATGTATAACGTAGACACATTTTCTGTGACATTGTAACATATATAGGCTCTAGTCCAAATGACAATGAAGTACTTGTTTCTAACTGAAACCTGAGCCTGACCTTTACTGTCTGCATTTCTATTAGCATTCTAGTCTTCAGAGCTCTGACTAGAATCACTGATCATACTTTGCTTAATGTATTCTAAGACTTCTCCAACCTGTATCTCCAAATCTTTCCAAACTTGTGGAGCAAACCAGTTCCAATGGGTTCTAAACCAGATGGTCATGTGCAATCACAGCAACAACTGTTGGCACTTATCAAGTACCAATTTTCAGCTTTCCTTCACTGAGAAACAATACCCAATACCCACAAACTTGGAGGAGAAGAGAATTAATTTGCCTTACAGTTTCAAGAAATGCTTATCTGGCTCTAAGGCAGGACCATCATGCCAGAAGAGCATGGTGGAACAAAGCTGCTTAGTTTATGTCAGCCAAGAAGCAGATCATGGGAACAACTCCAGAAAGGAATGGACAAGAGATTTTATATACCAGTAGTACCCAAAGCCACAATGCTATGTTTTGGTGGGTGGCCAGACACCCACAAGAGTATGATTTGCTAATCTTCTAGGCATTTTTAAATCTAGTAAACTTAACATATCAAGACCAACAGCCATTTTATCTCACAAAATCTATAAATTTGCACTTTTATGTTCTATTAAAACATCTTCTATTTATTGAGCATTTTTATGTTTTAGATACTTTGGTTCATTGAATGGTGCCTCCCTCAAAGTTATATCCATCTCCAAGAAGTTGTGAATATGACCATATTTGAAAATCAGATCATTCCAGATGAAGTAAAATTAAGGATCTTGAGATATTATCATGAGGGAAGTTCCTAATCCAGTGATAAATGCATTCATAAGAGACAGAAGAGAACACATACAGGGGAAAATCATATGAAAATGGAGGCAGAAGCTGGAAGTATACAGCAGTAAGCTAACGAACATCTTGAGCACTAGGAGGCCTAGAACCTCAGGAGAAGTGGAGTGATGCCAACACCTAGAATTTAGACATTTGGTCTCCAGAACCCTGAAAGAATAAACTCCTATTATTTTAAGCCACCCAGTTATGGCAACACTAAGCACTGAACCATAGGCATCTATGAATGTCTCTTGCATAGACATTTTGAACACTATCATGTTTAATTCTACACTGAAGATTTCTGGATAAAATCATTCCAAACACTGAGAAAATAAAATTTCAAGGAGTTTAAAGGCTTGCCTATATTCACATGTATAGGAAATGCTGTAGTCTTCATTTAAACCATTTCTCTCTGTCTCTGAAGCCTATAACCTTTATAATACCCTAGACACAGTCACACTAAGTCAGGGATGAAGAATAAACTCAAGTCAACTCTCTTGTTCATGATGCAGAGTATTCTTCTCTAGACCTATTTTGTAGTGCCCACTGGTATTTTCCAAACACTCAGGTAAATTAAGGGCTCAGAGTTTGTTCTCTGAACTATTTTTCTCTATTTTACACACTCAGTTTCATCTTGAAGTCGATTTTTTTGAAATAAAATTTATGCTTTTCTCCTTGATTTTTATCATTTTTTTCAGCCACAATTCCCATTCTCCTTCTCCTGACCATCAAGCTCACAGTAATACATCTTACCATATGTCAATAATGTAGTTGTAGCTGCAATTTACAGTTCACCCCTGGTGCTAAAGTGTAATAATTATTAAACTTTATTACATTTTTCTTTAATGTTAAACTAGCCCTTTTTTCATGGTGACTATATATCGAAATAAAATCTTGTTTCAAATATTTTGCTTTATGTTGAGATCTTGCATATATGTATATATAGAAAAAATGTCTCCTGAAAGCATAGGTCACATAATATTTCCTCTCAGAAATGTGAAGTTCCTCCAGATTTAAAAATTATAAATAAAAAGTGTTATACTTTAGAGACATACAAGTGGAATTAGTTTCTCCTAGAAATTAATTTATCCCATTGCTAAGAAGTCATTTTTGGAACACTTAACAAGAAAGGAATGCATCGTGTTTAAAGTAGCTCGTTGTCATCGATCTCTGCTCTTGTCTACAAAAGATTTCATCCCAGTATGGAATTATTTGTAGTATTTAAAATTATGTGGTCTTACCTTAGTTTATCCAAGATTTAAAGCAATTGTATTAGGCTAGCACTTATTGACATGTCCTTTTCCTAAATACATGCTAGTGCTTACATTCATCTCCTTAAATCTTCTCTGATTCATAAAGCTACTTACCATAGCACTGGGGATCTTTATTGAAGAAGTAACTTTTGATTAAGTTAGATGGACAGAAAGGGAATTTCTAACCTACTTATATTGCTTACAGAGGCATAATTAAGTTGTAGGATAAGAGCTTTCAGTGACTTTTTCAAAAATCAATGACAAAGGGCAATGACTAAACTTGGAAAAGACAAAGTTACAATATAAAAAGAAATTTACAGAGAGAAAGAAAAACAATTACTTACTGAATTATGACATAATTGTGATTTGGTTTCCCAGGAATAAGGATGAATTTATTAATATTCTTTTCTTTTATAAGTTTCTACTGACAGCCAAAATTTTAAATCAGTTAAAATATCATAGTCTTGGAAAGAAATAGGGACCTAAGAAGGTTCAGACCTAAGACCCCTGAATTTCAGAGACATCAGCCTGAAGTTGAGGATAACTGAGATCGGGTCCCTATCTCTCTACCACAGCGGTCAAACTTATCTGAGTAGATGTGCAGAGGTTTTGTTTTAAATTGCACAAATTTGTGATTTTCCTTCCTCTTTTGGAGATGTGAGTAGATCCCTTTCTCCTAACATATACACATATGCTCTTTTGGGTTTTTTTCTGCGACACCTACATTAGAATTGAAAGGAGTTTATAGATGAGACCTCTAATGACAGGTAGTAGGCAGGTCTCAGATAAAGCTCGCACAATTTTTCCTGTCACATGGCTATCATATGACTTTCAGATTACTTTAAATTTATATATTTCTTGTGATTTGTTTCATTAAATGCAAATATAGGGCAGAATATAATGGAAATTGAAAATAGTTGTATGTCCTCTTTACCCAGATGTTTCATGTCACCATTACTAAATTACCTGGCTAATCTCTTCTCATGCTTACATCACCTGCAAAGCTCTGGTATTGGTGCTGTTTGTTAGTTTGTTTTTAATGCAAAAGAGTTGAATGACACATTAGTATTGTAAGAAAACACCAAGAGGACAGCATCCTGCTGTTTGACTTGGACACAGTATGTGCCAAATGAGTTATTCAGAGAGCCTGATCAAATCCAATGCCATATGGCTCTGATTAGTAACACTGAGCAGATCAAAGGAATCCTTTGCAAGATAGTTTTGATATTCAAAATATGTCAAGAGTCAATACAGTCAAGATTATCAGGGAAAGGAGTCCATATGGTAGGATTTGGAGGGAACCAGGGAAGGCTTGCTCCAGAATGTCCCTTCCGCTTTTTACAAGTTTCACTGGTGATTAGTCCTTTAGATCACAAAGCAAGAAAACCTTCCATTAGAATGCAAATACTCTTTGAGAAGTAATTGTATTTTAAGATCTCTGTGAAGCAATAAAGTATATCAGACATATACCATATAAAATATTGTGCTCAGGATTGTGAGGTCTAGAAAGACAAACAGAATACTATCCTTGATCTCAAGAAGTTCTTGGACCAGTAGGCATAGTCGCACCTACCTGTAATTGCAGCACTCTGGGAGGCTGAGGCAGAAAGGTTGCAAGTTTGAGCTCAGCTTGGGCAAACTACCAAATTGGTGAGACTCTGTCTCAAAATAATTTTGTTTTTAAAGAAGTGGGGATACAACTCAGGGAAAAGGCTATAGGTTCAATTTTCAACACCAAAAAAAAAACACAAAAAACAAAAATTCATGGTCTAGTGGTCCTGAAGACATCTGCGTACCAAATAAAGTTCAACACACTCTTTTTTCCCAAAATAAAGGTATCAAATATTAGAGGAATACAGAGAAGGAAACTACTAATTCTCACTAAATGGACAAAAAAGTGGTAGAACTTGAAATGGATTTGGAAAACACGGATTGAGTTTTGACAAGGAAAAATCAGGGAAGGAAATTTAGATCCTGAATGAAATAGGAAGAGATAACATTATCAACAGCCAGGAGAAATAAATAAACAAATGAGAAACTGAGAAATTGAGCAGAGAAGCAGGACAAAAAATGCCAACAATTTTCTAAGCACTTCTATTTTACATATTAACCATAGTTTTAGCTCCTTCTAAGATGGCAGAGAAAGCTCAGAGGATCACATAAGCACTGTGATGTTCACTTGAGGGCACTAAGAGAGGCAGAGATAGCGTGTTTTAAACAAAGTAGGTTTAGGGAAGATTAAATTCATGGCTCAATGTTGTGGACCAGAAAGGAATCCTCTGAACTCATCCCTACTCTTCCTCCAATTTCCAGGTTAATCTTAGAAACCAGCCCCAGAGCAGGGCCTATTGAAAGAGCCAACCAGCCACCAGCCGGTTGCTCCTGGCTATTGTCCTGCGATTCAGAGACCTTACTCTCCACTCAGTGGCTTCCCAAATGCAGTCAGCTCAGAGTCCCATCCGACCTTTCTGTGTTCTCAAGGCTGCCTACCCTCTTGAGAACTGCTCTTCCAAGCCATTTTTCCAGATTCTTTCCTGTTATCCCTTCTTTCATTACCACTTCTTGGCCCTCTTTGCCCCATTTCCCAAGAACTTCTTTCTTCATTCTTCTTAATACTCTACCTTGTTTGCTGATTTGATATATCTGCAGGTGGTTCCAGAAGAAATATGAAGAACATGCTAACAAAAGTCTTTAATAAAAGGCCAGTTAGTTGTCTCCAAATATTTACCTAGAGACAATTGTCCATTTAACTGACTTGGAGAAAGAAAAAAATTGTTTACCTGACTGGGGAAATTGCTTCTGCAGTGAATGTATTTCCATGGCCTACTGAAGAATTAACAGCACACCCAGTGTGGGAGTACTACTTAAAAGCCTCAGCCTATACTTGTAAGCTCACAATTTCTGTTTTCAAGCGTCTACTTCCTGCTGAGCTGTTTTTGTTCTCTTCTGGAAAAAAACTCCCCTGATCTATTATGGGTGATATATGCTTCTAATTTTCTTGAACATACAGAATGACTTCATACATCTTAGGTAGGGCTTTTAAAATCCTTTATGAAGGAAAATGAGTATGTAAGAGCTAAATGCATGTCTGAGGGTCTCTGGACATGAGAGTGATCTCTTAATCAGATTTCTTTTCTCTCCAGGGATAAGATTCTTTTTTCCTTAAGACTGGCTTTTTCCATTGTTGCTATTCAAGTTTAAAAAAATGGAAATTAGAGATTTCCTGAAGACTCACATTGTTCCTGCTCAAATAAGAGGTTTTTTAGAGTGAGGCACACTCTGAGCTGCTGTTATTTTTTTATATCATTTGAGCAATATGAGCAATTGATGTAACAATGAATTTATTGACTTTTTCTAGTTCTTGAAAACTTCAAATAGTTATCTTTAGATTATAATTTTTCTAATCTAATTGAAAACTCCATTTTTTACCATATTTGGAAGAATTTTAGGTAACAAAAACAGCGCCTTCATCTTTACAATTCTCTCTTCCCTAACATTTTTTTCATTAATAATAGAATAATTTTGTTACCCCCATTCTTACTCAACAATAAATGCTTAGTTAAAAATAGCTTTTGCATTATATTTTCTTTTGTTTCAATGTACAGTAGCTAGTAAGTGAAACAAAAAGGAACTGTTGCTTCCAGTATAATTTAATCTCCTTTGTTTAAAAAAACAATGTTGGGTTTTGCTTAGAAAAGGGGAAATTGAAACATAACAATGCCTGCTTACATAAAGCTTGTGAGGAAGTGACACAGAAAAGATAATTTTTCTTTTCTTTATACCACAGTCAAAATTTCATTCTTAAAAAATAATATCCCAGGCCTGATTCACAAATGGAAATTTTCTTCCTGGTTATAAGGCTTGGGTTAAGCTTTTCCAAATTAATGTCCTTCTCAGTCAACTTGAATAAAAAGAGCTACTTCCCTGATCTCTCATGATGTCTGTTACTTCCCTAATCCAGTCACTTTGGCTCCACTGATGGATGACTGAACTTTCCCTAATCTACAGTCTTGGCTAGAATAGGCCCAATGTAATAAAGAAATCTACATGGAGCACCTATTTTGCCCCCGTGAGAGATTATATTGGAGGCTTCTGAATTTTGATGTTCCCTAAATTAAATAAGTAGAGATGAAAACACAACACGATAATGAGAAAGTCAATGAAGCAGTCAGCCAATAACCTGGGCCAAATTTGGGGTAAATATTTATTCATTGTTATTCTCACAGAAAAAAACGCATGATGCCTGAACTTCCCAAGCCACGTGGCCCTGGCTGTTTGAACAAGCTTCTTCCTCTGTAAGGTCAGAACTTACCCTGATTACACCTTTTAGCTAATTTCTTTTTAATGTGGTTGTAGCAGAGATTTTGGAAAAATTAGACCATTTACTGGCCACTGTTTGCAAAAGATGTGCATTGGCAGAGAGAGGGAAAAAGAACACAGGAATTCCAAGATTTATTTTGCTACACACTGAGCCTGTAACCTTGGAAAAGACAATTTAAAAGTTCAGATGATTGGAGTTATTTGGTCATATTCTATGCATTACTGAAGATCCCAACTTTTGGATTCCACTCAAATCATTTAACTATTTGATGTTCCCAAGATAATAATGTTCAGAGGGGCTATGAGAATTGAATAGAAAAGAATATATGAAAAAGTGACAATATATAGGAACATTGATGATAGTTTGGTATTTTGGCCATTAACAAAAGTTTTGCATGAAAGTAATCCTATCTATCTCAGCCATACAGATATTCTTATTCTTTTAACCAATATGATCTTAAGGTTTATATTTGGAAATGCACGAGGAAATTCTGTTTAAAGCAAATTATTAGTTATTAAAATGAACACGAGTGGTGTAGACATACCCTTTCCATACTCTTTTGGCGCAGTGCTGGGCTACCTTTCACTAGAGGGTGCAGAGATGGTCTCTATCCACGTTGACTCTGTGGTTGGCTATGTTTCCTACTTTGACCAGCAGACAGGAAGAGAGCAAAGGTTGTGCATTCACATTTGGCTTGCCCTCTTGCCTCCTCACCATTAGCCATGAAAAGAATGTACCCCAGGAGCCAGGCCCAAGAAGAATGCAAGATACATGCAGCAGAATGGAACCTGAGATACACTTTGAAACAGAGCCTCCCCAGTTGACCCCAAACCCACCAAGGAAAACGAGAAATGTTTATGCCTAAGCTTAAGAGAGCTTGAGTTTACAATACAGTAAACACGTGTAAAAGCACGTGCTATGTTCAAGTGTTTTTTAGAAAAAATTAGAACATGGTGCTTCTGCGCAGTCAGTTGGATTAAGAAGGCTTTGAGAAGTGAAAATGACTATGAATATAATAAAAGTTAACTCTCAAGAGCCTCGTTTGTCCTGTACATCAGGGAAGTGATTCCTTAGTAAGTTCACTGCTAAAGTTGCTATGGTTTTTAAGAAATTGAGATAGTATAGGGCAAAGATCACCCTTACTCTTTTCATAACTTAAGAAATAGCACATTGTACCAATTTGCATTCTGTTCAGCAGTGTATGAGCACATTTGTCTCCTCTCATCCTTGCCAGAACTTAAAACATCAATACATTAATTTTAATAAATGAAAAATCACATTTCACTTACTTTTCATTTTCAGATACTTATAGAACTTTTTATTTATGTTTCTATTAATTTCCTTTCTATATCATTTCCCTCTACTACACCACAGGCTTTATTCCTTTAAAAACATCTTTTAAAAATCACATTTTAAAATTCTTTTACATCAACTCAACTCTCAGCAGGTTCTCTCATACAAAATTATGTTCTCAAGAATGGTAAATTATATGTACAAGTAATTCACTGGAGAATAATTTAAAATAATTCACAAAAGACTTCTGGAAAGGGAGAAGCTCTAAACTTTCTTTGAAACTGAATCAAATCATTTGTCTTACATATATTAAATAAAATTCCAAGTGGCTCTGAAAAACTCATTCCGTATGTGTTAGTATGGAGCAATATCCAAGATTTATCGAAGAAAATTTTTTAAGCAATTGCTCAGAGAATTGGAATAGGCAAATCCAGAGGAAGAGGTATCTGGATGGAATATTTTTAATTGAAATCATTGTTCTATACTTCTATAGAGTATTTTATATCCCATTAAGAAAAAATTTACAATGGAGTAAAACATATTTTTAAGAACTTTTCAAACTTTTCTTAAAAGCCAAGGTCTCACTGTGTAGTCCAGGCTGGGATACATCATGATCCTCCTGCCTCAGCCTCTCAAGTGGTAGGATAACAAGAATCTGTCACCATGTCTGACATTAACAGTTTAAGATCTAAAGATTCAAACTGGCAACAGAAGAAAGTAAAATGGCACAAAGAACCAGAAATAAAACACTATTAGCAGTTCCACGTATTTTCCTACCATATTGTTTTACAGCCCATGTTTTCATTTAAGAATATATGATGCTAATTTTCCATTGATAATAAATACTCTAGCATATTATTTTAATAGCTATGTCTGTCCCTTATTCTGTAAGACAGTTTGCTAATACTCAACTTTGTAGTATTTATATTTTTCCACTATAGTTTATAATGTAATAAATATTTGTATTGCTATCTTTGAATGCTTTCTTTTTTTCATTTACATTATTTTGATTAGTACATTTGCCATATGTAATGCTCACATTCATCATGGGGAATTTGTACCTGTGCATAAGATGTCTTAACACTTTTTTATTCCCTTTACCTTCCCCTCCCCTCAACCCTTCTCTCCCTCTCATGTACAAAACCTTGCTTCCATCTTTTCCTCGTATTCTCTTTTTAAATACTTTTTTCCATTCTTTCCTTTCTGCCTCCCACATCCTATGTTCCCCTTCCCATTTGAACAAATTCTTCTTACTTCCCAATATCTATGCAACATTTTGCTCTTTATTTACCCTTTGGGTTTCTCACACAAGAGAAAAAATGTGATAATTAAACCTGTGTCTGATTTATTTCACTTAAAATTATGGTCTTGAGATTCACCTAGAAATGACTCAAGTGTATCCTTCTGTATAGCAGGGTAGTACTCCATTGTACAGAAGTACCACATTTTCTTTATCTGTTTATCTGTTGATGGGCATATGGGCTACTTCCAATATTTAGCTATTACAAATTGTGCTTCTATGAACATGAGTATGTATATATCACTATAGCATGATGCTTTTAACTCTTTTGGCAAGATACCTAGAAAGGGAATAGCAGGGTCAAGTGGAACTTCTAGTTTTAGTTTTTTGAGTACTCTCCATACCGCTTTTCATAATGGTTATACCAATTTACACTCCCACAAGCAATGGAGAAGAGTTCTTTTTTCCCTGCACAGCCTTGCTAGCATTTGGTATTAGTTAGTAGCCATTCTTTCTAGAGCAAGATGAAATCGCAATGTTGTTTTAATTTATATTTCTTGAATGACAAGTGATGTTGAACATTCTTTTTATATAGTTGCTGTTTGTACTTTTTCATCTGAAAAATGTCTATTCTCTTTGGATTGGATCTTTAAATTTGGAGAGATCTGATTTTTTAAAAGTTTTTAATATGTTTAGCTATTAGTACTTTGTCTGAGAAGTGACTGATAAAATTTTTTCCCATTATGTGGGTTGTCTCTTTATTCTGTTGCTGGTTTCTTTTGCTGTGTAAAAGCTTTTTAATTTGATGTAACCTCAGTTGGTGATTTTTGCAATATTCCCTGTGCATTAGGGGTTTTGATCATAAAGTCTTTGCATAAAACTATGTCAACAGTTTTAACAATTTCATCTGCCAGCAGATTGTTTCTGTTTTAATATTTAAATCTTTGATCTATTTTGAACTTAGTTCAGTGCATGGTGAGAGATATTGGTATAGGTTTAATCTTTAGCACGTGGAAAGCCAGTTACCCTGATTTATTAAAGCATGATTTATTAAAGAGGCTATCTTTCTTCCACTGAAGATGTTTGGCATTGCATTTATGGTGTATTACACTTACTGATTTGCACATGTTGAACCATCCCTGCATCCCTGGAATGAATCCCACTTGGTCAGGGTGTATGATCTTCTGGATGATATTCTGCATTCTGTGTCCCAGTGTCTTGTTGAGGATTTCTGCATCTATGCTCATTAAAGAGATTGGCCTGTGGTTCTCCTTTTCGGTTGGATCCTTCTATGCTTTTGGTATGAGGGTGAAGCTTGCTTCCAGGAAAGACTACAGAGTATTGGTTCCCTTTGAATTTCATTAAAGAGTCTGAGAAGTAGCTGCATTAGATCTTCTCTAAAGCTCTTGTAGAATTCAGCAGTGAATCCATCAGGACCTGGGCTTTCCTTTGGTGGAAAATTTTTATTACTTCTTCAATTTCATCAGTTGATATTTAATTACTTAGAATTTTTATATCTTCTTGATTCAGCTTTAGTAATTCATATGTATCTGGAAATCTGTCCATTTCTTCTGAATTTTCCATCTTATTAGAGGACAGGTTTTCAAAGTAGGTACTGGTGATCTGGATTTCTGCAGGATTTGTTGTGATTTTTCCCTGTTCATTCCTTTCATGGATTTGGGTCTTTTCTCATTTTGCTAAGGTTGGCTAGAGGTTTGTATATTTTATTTAATCTTTCAAAGAACCAACTCTATGATTCATTGATTCTTTAATTTTTTTAGTCTCAATTGCATTAATTTCTGCTTTGATCTTATTATTACTATTATTTATTTATTTATTTATTTATTTATTTATTTTTGGTATCGGGGATCAAACTCGCGTCCTTGAGCTTGTGAGGCAGGCAGCGGAACCACTGAGCTAAATCCCCAGCCCCCTTCTGCTTTGATCTTTATAATTTCCTTACTCATATGAGATTTGGGTTTAACTTCATCTACTTTTTCTAGAACCTTGGGGTTCAACATTAGGTTATTTGTGTTCACTAATTTTTTCTGATGTGAGAATTCACCACTACCAACTTCCCTCATAGACTGCATTTATTTTGTCCCATAAGTTCCAGTATGTCGTACTGGCATTATGATTTAATTGTAGAAATTAATTTCTTTTTCAATTTCAGCTGTGACCTAGGAGTTATTTAGGAGAGTATTATTTAATTTTCATGTGCTTATATAGATTTCACAATTTCTTTTGCTATGTATTTCCAATTTCATTGCACTATGATCTGATAATATGCATAGAATAATTTCAATCCTTTGCATTTACATAGGCATGTTCTCTGAGTTACTATGTGGTCTATTTTGGAGGAAGTCCAATGTGCTATTGAGAAGAATGTATATTCTGTTGTTATTGGGTAGAACAATATACCATTTGTTGAAAGGTTTGGTTCAGCTCTGATATTTCTTTGTTGATTTTTGATCTATTTGTGACAGTGGGGTATTGAGGTTCCCCATTACAATTGTATTAGTGCTTATCTGATTTTTCATATCTGTTAGTGTTTGTTTTATGTAGTTGAATGCACTGGTATTTGGTGCATATAGATTTATGGTTGTTATCTCTTTATGCTGAATTGTTCCCTTAACAAGTATCTAGTGACCTTCTGTCTCCCTTCTGATCCATCTTGGCGTGAAATCCACTTTGTCTGCAATTAACATACCTACTCTTGTTTTTGTTTTGTTTTTCTTTTTGTGGTTTCCTGACACATGGAGTATTGTTTTCCATCTTTCATTTTCAGTCTATGAATTTCTTTCTGAGTTAAATTTCTTTCTTGTTTGCACCATATTGTTGGATCTTCTTTCCTTTTTATTATTACTTTTATTGGTACATTTAAGGTATACAATATAATGACATTCATCGTTGGAAATTTGCGTCTTTACATAAGCCATCTTGGTTCTTATTTTTTCCCCATTCCCCTGACCTCCCTTCAACCTCTCTACCCCTCCCTATCTACAAAGTCTTTGCTTCCATTTTCTATTCTTCTCATATTAATTCCAGTCCCTTCTTTCTTTATCCCCACCTCTTCCACTTCCCTTTCTGCTTTGCACCTTTTATACCTATTTCACATTATCTATTATACCTTTTAGTCCTTATTTACACTTTCAATTTCTCACACTAGAGAAACTATTTGGTATTTACACGTGTGTCCTATTTATTTCACTTAAGAGTATTGCCTCAATGTGAATTCATTTAGCTATAAATGTCTCTAGTTTCTTATTCTTTATGGCTGAGTAATACTCCATTTTATAAAATAACCACATTTTCTTTATTCAGTCTCCACTTTCTTTTGATTGGTAAATTGAGACCATTCATATTGACTATTCTAACTGAGCAATTTTGTCTTATCCTTGTCATTATATTATTTTGCTTTTGTTGGTTTGCTTTCTTTCCCTTCTATTTAATTATTCCCCTTGCCTTATGGATTCATTTTATTGGGCTTCTTAGAATTATTTTATTCATTGCTTTTTTCTAGAATATCTTTGAGAACTTTTTGGAATGTTGGTTTGGTGTTCTTGAATTTCTTCAGGTGTTATCATGAAAGTGTATTATTTCTCCATCAATTTGAAAGATAATTCTGAAGGGTACATCGATTTGAGTTAGAGATTGTTTTCTTTTAGGCTTGAAATACTTCACTCCAAGCTCTCCTTCACTTTAGGATTTGTGTTGATAAGTCTGCTGTAATTCTGATGAGTTTTCCTTAATAGGTGATTTGTTTCTTTAACAGCTTTTAAGATTCTATTCTTGTGTTAAATTTCTGGAATCTTGACTATTATATGTCTTGGTGTAATGTTCTTTTTTTTTGATCATGGAGTTTCTGATATTTGGAGTTTCACATAACTCACTTATCAATATGTCAAATTCTTTTTCCATGCTTAGAAAAATTTCTACTATTATTTCTGTGAACAGTATTTTTATGCCCTTTGTGCTATCTTCTGATTTTTCATTCATTCAAATTAATCTTATATTAGTGTTCTTTGCATTATGTAGCAGCTGTTGGATTAATTTTTTATAGTCCCTTACTGTTTTTTCCATTAAGTTTATTGGTACATTTTAGGTATACAATACAGTTACATTCATCATTGGGATCTTGGACCTTTACATGACGTATCTTTGTTCTTATTTTTTCCCCATTCCCTGCCCTCCCTTCACCCCCTCCACTTTTCCCTATTTACAAAGACTTTTTTCCATTTTTTTCCTTTTCTCATATTTTTTATTTTCCCTTCTTTCCTTTCTCCTACCCTTCCCACTTCCCCTACTCCTTTAGACCTTTTCTTCCTATTACACAATATCAATTAGACATTTTGATCCTTATTTATACTTTTAGTTTTTCATACCAGAGAAACTATTCAGTATTTACATGTGTGTCCTATTTATTTCACTTAACAGTATGACCTCAACGTGCATCCACTTAGCTATAAAGGTCTCCATTTTCTCATTCTTTATGGCTGAGTAGCACTCCATTAAAAAAAAAAACCACATCTTTATCCAGTCACTAGTTGGTGGGCACTTGGACTGATTCCAAATTTTAGCTATTACAAGCTGTGCTGCTATAAACATGGGTGAACATATATCACTGTAGTATGATTCTTTTAATTCTTTTGGGAAGATATACAGCAGAGGAATAGCTGGGTCAAATGAGATTTCTAATCCTAGTTGTTTGAGGTATCTCCATATTGATTTCCAAAGTGGTTGCACCAGTCGGCACTCACTCCAACAATGAAGAAGGGTTCCTTTGTCCCCACAACCCCGCCAGCACTTATTAGTTGATTTCTTGATAGCAGGCATTCTTTCTGGGGTGAGGGGGAATTTTTAAGAAACCTTTAATTTGATGATGACCAACCTCAACCCTGTAGTCTAGATCTTCACAATGGTTGACCCTGCTCTGTATACTTTCAGTGGAATTTGTAATCTCCTGGATTTCTGTTTGATTCTGTTTCATGGAATCCAGTTCTTTTCCATGTTGGACATTCATAGTTCCACGTCTTTCCTAAGCTCGTCTATTATTTTTTATCAGTATTTACTCTAGATTCACTAACCGTTCCCTGCGTTATGGTCATCATCTTTTTAATTATCTGAATAACTATTTCTGCTTTGAATTCATCAAAAATTTTATTCATTTGCCTTGATATTTTTGCTGGTACCATTACAGAAAATTCAGCTGAGTGATTTCTTCCAATTTTGCCTTGATTTTCTTTGTGTAGTTGGGGGTTTGAGGATGAATTTTGCTTCTGTTTTTTCTTTTATTTCCTTTTATTATTGATGTTGATGATTCATTTTCTGTGTTGAAGCTGGTAAATAGCTTGTGGTTGGTAGATTTATTATTACTATGAAAACCCCTTTTGGTAATGAGTACTTTTCAAAGATGTCTTCCAGGCATAGCTGCCTTTTGCCCTTTGAGTCTGTCCCAGGATCCTACCTCTTCCGTTTATTAGAGATGGAAAGTTGTGACTTGTTTGGCCTAGCACCCAGTTCTTTGGTACTGGACTGTAGCATAGTTTATGACCCCAAGATTACATAAGTATTGTAATATATACAAGATCATATATAGAAGATCACAACTATGTCACCTTGGCTAAAGTAGTCCAATCACTAAAACAGTAACATCAAGTACACACTGGAAAAGTACAAACTATATAAACTAATACTGTGCCACATTTAACCATGGGTACATAGGTATAGTTATATAACAAAATCTAAGACAAATCAGAAAAGTACACACAGTGAATATCCACTCACTAGAGCAAGTTTACTGCGTTTCACCATAAAGCAATATTCAGCCATAGTAAGATATATTTAACCATCTACAGATTTGTAAGGGTAAGTGGTATCACTATGGAGGCATCCAGAAAAAAAGAAAAAAGAAAGATGATGAAAAATAAAACAATGGAAGATGTAAAGAACATGATAAGATTGATGTAAAAGGTCCTGTTAAGGAGTAAAGGGAAATCAGTGGTATTAGACAACAGTAGACCTACTAGGAAAAGGATAAATAATAGGGAGTGGAGATTAAACTAGAGGAATAGAAAAGAAGAAAAACTGCTAAGGAAACAAGGTGAAAGAGAGAAGGTGAGCAAAGAAGGGAGAGACAGAGAGAATAAAAGGAAGGTCTTTTCAAACAAATAAAACAAAGTACAGTGATATTAAAAAGGAAGCAACAAGAAAATGGAACACAAAACCCCAACCTTCAACAAAATGAAACAAATAATTTAAAACATACCAATAGAGGAGAAAAAGAACTTGGGATAAATGAGGAGGAGGAGGAGGAGGAGGAGGAGGAGGAGGAGGAGGAGGAGGAGGAGGAGGAGGAGAAGGAGGAGAAGGAGGAGAAGGAGAAGGTTCCTATGTATTCCCAGAATAGTGTTTTCTTCCAGTGCCAGTAGTCTTTAATCTTACCAGCCACATTCCTCTTTGCTTCTGTACTTTTTTCATAGAACAATAAACACATTTATTACATGTGCTAAGCCAGCAGCAAGAACTTATCACCTTTCAAGGCCTTGATTTTCCTCAGATAGACCTCTTGCTCCTTGCCCTCTGACACATTGTCATCTGCTCAGCCACACTGGTGCAGTGTTGATGCAACGCAGCCAAGAAGCCCGCCCTGCTGTAACTGCTCCTCCAGAAGATTGCTGCTTTTGGTGTTTTTTTCCTTTCATTGTACTTCTTTTAAATTTTTAAAATCATGTTTTGTTTGAATTCTCTTCCTCCTCAGGAGTCAGTTTGTCTCCCTCTTTGCCCTTCTTCATAGTCTTTGAGTTTGTATGAAGTTACTCAGTTCAAGGGATCTCTCTCTGTAATCCCATTTGGGGCAGCTGTTCAAGCCAGGGTATTAAACCAGGGAAGGTTTGGAACCTTGGCCTCTGAGGCTCCTGTCACAGGTTCCTACTAGTGAGGGACCAAAGCTCATTATTGGATGTTTATTCCAGCGTCCACAGGACCAGGCTCCAGATACCAGGAGGAGGCTCATGTCATCTTGTGGAATGCAGAGGAGATCTAGTTGTACCCAAGACTAACATTGGGAGATTTTGGCAGGCTCAGTGAGAGTGCAGGGTGCTGGCCAGTGTCTCACAGGCTTCTGGAACACTGGGAAAAACAGGCAGACCCTTAACCCTTGCTGCTGACCAAGCAGAGGGCTGAATGCCCTATTGTGTCAGTCAAGGACTGCACCTAGAACTCCGGTAGAATGACTCCAATGAGTGGTGGCAATGCCCTTGGTGCTGAATGGAAGCTGCCACAGTCCAGGTGTACCAGGCATACCAGATGTACCAGGTGGAGGCTTACATGGGATTGGAACACCCCACCTAAACCCAGGCTTCCCAGTGACTGATGCTAGATGCTTAGAGTCTCTGGCAAGTCTAAAACTGGAGCAGGTCAGTGAGAGTCAGGTGTAGGCTCAAGTGAGCCTAGAGTGCTGAGTATGGATTTGAACCAGACCAGTGTTAGCATGGTGTGCAGGATGAATGTCCCAGCTGGCATAGAATAAACTACAGGCTCCTGGTAATTACTTAGGTATGTCCAATATTGAGAACTCCAGACTCCAGCAATAATCACTTGTTTATCCTCTCAGAGTCTGAGATTGGGCGGCTGAGGAGCGAGCCATTCTCAGCCCTGATCATTTACTTGCCCCTGGTGTGTGCCAGTGAAAATGTCACCAGGCTGCACCCCACTCTGTATCTGGGGAGGGGACAATGAGATGAAGGGCCTGCATGCCCCAAGTCTACCCTGTGAGGCTAGACACTGCCACACTATTGGAACCCTCCAATTATTTGGGAAGTTCTGAAAATGGCTGCTCCGGAGATGGGTGAGGGTGGAGACCCTGCAGACCAGCTCATGTGGAACCACTTCCTCTCTTTTAAACTCTCATGCATATGTTTTATTTCAACTGCAAGTATCTTCTTTCAAATTGATTTTTTATATCAGGGTTATGTGCCTCCCCTTCTTCGAATTATCTGTGTTTTTAGCTGATATTCTCTGCGTCTCTGACATGACTCCTGCTCTATTCAGCCATGTTGCATCCCCTGGACACTTTGTTTTTATTTTTACTAATTTCAACATTCAAATATATTATTTTCCACCAAAAGAATCATCATAATTTTATACACAACAACACTGACTTTGCCCTTGTAAATTTGTGCACAAAACTGAGATTAACAGAGTAAATTATAATGTTCTAGTCACTAAAGAGAAAAAATGTCACCAGCCACAAGCAGCAGAGCATTGCTAGCTGAGTGGTCCCTGGCCAGCTTGAGCCCCGCTCCTTCTTGCTCACCATGCCCACCTGCAACCAGCGAGATGGTAAGGACCCCTCAGCACACCCACCAGCCGACAGCTTAGCTGCACAGGCACTTGCAATGCCACCCCAAACCCATCCCACCCCCGGACTCTGGCCTCTTGGCTGTGCAGCTACCTGGTTTCACAAAACAGGCACAGGGGGGCATAAAGGCCATTGTCCTGAGCTACAGAAGTGAACAACAGATAGAGGGCTTCTCTCAGGCTCCTTGATGAAAAGTGAAGCCCACTGGAAAAGTGAAAAGAATCTCTGCAATAAAGGCACACCAGACCACCGTACTTGGTAAGGTGGAGGAATCATCACCTCCTATCAGAACCTGGACTATCTCCAGGGGAAAGGCAGCTGGAACCTGCAGTAGAACCTTGCAGAGTTCCACCCTGCAGGAGGACAGGGAGGTCAACTTGGAGTATGCAGCTAGAAATCTGCCTGAATCTCAGGAGTCTGACTGGCTTGCTGAGACTCATTGACTTATATCTGCAAATTGCTGCCCATGTTGTCTATTTTGACAACAGAGACATACCCTGAAGAAGGCCCTTCATTTTTATCTTTCATTTGATATTTTCAAAATTATCACTATTTTTTGATATTATTTTTAATTTTTTTTCTTGTTTTCTACTCTTTTCAAATTTTTGTTTTTCTCTTTTTTCTTTCTTCTCCCTCTCTCTCTCTCTCTCTCTCTCTCTCTCCCTCCCTCCCTCCCTCCTTCACTCCCTTGCTGTCCCACATTGTTCTTCATCTCCCTTTGTGTTCCTGTTCGGGCCCTAATTCATATTTCTTCTTTATTTTTCTTTTCTTCTTTTTTCCTCCTCTCACCTGTATCCTCTGGCCTCACTGATAACCTTCCCCTATCCTTTTACTGACCTATCACTCCCTCCCCAACTCCTTCTAACTCCTCATCCCAAAGGGTAAAGTTGCTATATTGAAGAGTTTATTCACTATAAACATATGTTGGGTTGGTCCTTGATTTTTATTTAATTCACACAGAAAAAGGTGATAAATTAATAACTACCACAAATTGTCATTTTCTAAGATGTACTTGATGCTATGGTGTTGCTGACTGTATCACTTGAACTAAGGTGTTGTGATTGTTCTAATCAGTTGTCCTTCCTGGTATAATGAAAATTAGAGAGACTCAGAGTCATTAGAGACTCAAACCTAAAGACCAACTATACATAAAAGATACCTCTGAGAAGCAATCATTCCATAGCTGTTTTAAATACAAGCAACAAAGATACTTAACAGTAAGCAACTTCAAAGTATCAACCCAGGAATTAAACCAAGGACAGTACCAAAAACAAAAATGAGAAGACATTTAAGCAAGGCAAAAACTCAGACTACCACCCCACAAAAGGCAAATTCTGGGCGAAACAAGGTGGAAAAGTCTTATAATCAACCACCTGGATACCCTGAACTGATAGCACAGGGAGTAACAAAACACACGAATGAAGCTCTAGAAAACTTCAAAGCAGAAATAATATCTGAGATAACTACAAAGATGGTGAGCAGATTGAAAGACACCATTAGAGGCTCTAGAACAGAAACAGATAAAAAACTAAATGAGCTCAGAACCATGCTGGAAGTCATGAATTCCCAGCATAAGAAAGAAATGGAATCCATGAAACAGATTCAAACAGATATTTTAATCTCAATAGAGATTAAAAACTCCATTGAAATTATGCACAGCAGATTAAGGGAATGTGAAGATAGAATAACAGATACAGAAGACAGGACTGCAGTTAAGGACCATGAAAACAGAGATTTTTAAAAAATAGTAAGGGACCATGAGAAGTCAATCCAGCAGCTGCTAGATGATGCAAAGAAGAATAACATAAGATTGGTAGGAGTCTGCAAAAAAACACAAGAAAATACAATTGAAATTTAAAAAATACTGTTCACAGAAGAAAGAGTAGAAAAATTCCCAGTCACAGGTAAAGAATTGGACATACAGATAAGTGAGGCATATAGAATGCCAACTAGCCACAATTTAAAAAATTCTACACCTAGACATATAATAGTCAAGATCCCAGAAATACAAGAGAAGAACAAAATCCTACAAGCAGTAAGAGAAAACAAACAAATCACCTACAAAGGAAAGCCCATCAGAATCACAGCAGACTTCTCAACACAAACGCTCAACTCAAGAAGGCATTGGAGTGAAGTGTTTCAAGCCCTAATAAAAAAATAACTTCCAACCTAGACTGTTGTATCCTACAAAATTATCTTTCAAAATCAATAAGGAAATTAGATACTTCCATGACAAAGAACACTTGAGAAATTTCATGAACACCAAACCATCACTTCAAAAATTCTAAATAATATCCTAGAAAAAATAATGAAGGTCCCAACACCATGAGGCCCAACAGAGGGAAGCCACCAGGCAAGGTAAGAGACTAAAAAAAAAGGGGGAAAAATAAAAAAAAGAGCCAATAAAAATAAAACATCATGACAAGGATGAGTCAATATCTATCAATTATAATAATCAATGTTAATGGCCTCAATTCACCAATCAAAAGAAATAGACTGACAGAATGGATTAAGAAGCAAAAATCCAACAATATGCTGTATACAAGAAACACACCTAATGCAAAATGAAATTCATAGACTGAAAGTAAAAGGATGGAAAACAGTTCTCCATGACACAGGAGCCCGGAAAAAAAGCAGGGGCAGCAATCTTATTTGCAGACAAAGTAGATTTCAAACCAAAACTAATTAAGAGAGACAAAGACGGTCACTACATCCTTGTGAAGGGAACAATCCAAGAGGAAGAGATGACAATCATAAATATTTATGCACCAAATATGAACTATACAAACTATACAAAACAAATATAAATGAACATGAAAAAACAAATAAGCACTAATCCAATTGTAGTGGGGGACATCAATACCCCACTATCACAAATAGACAGATCATCTAGGAAAAAAATTAACAATGAAAATCTAGAATTGAACCAAGCTATTGAACAAATGGAAGGAATAAGTGTTTGCAGAGTGTTCCACCCCACAAAATTAGAATACACACTCTTATCAGCTGCACGTGGGTCATTCTCCAAAATAGAAAGCATGCTAGCTCATAGGACATGTCTAAGTAAATGTAAAAGAATTGAAGTTATCCCCTGTGTATTATCAGACCATAGTGTGATAAAATTGGAGATTAATAACATAAGAATCCACAAAACCACAACAAACACATGGAAATTGAATAACACCCTCTTGAACAACCAATGGGTCACAGAGGAAATGAAAGAAGAAATTAGACAATTTTACAAGTCTATGGGACACAATGAAAGCAGTTCAATGTGGGAAATTCATAGCAGTGAATGCCCATATTAAGAAAACAGAGAGAACTCATATAAGTAACCTAATGCAGAACCTCAAGCTCCTAGAAAAAGAAGAGCATAGCCAACCCAAAGCTCATACAAGAGAGGAAATTATAAAGATCAGAGCAGAAATCAATACAATGGAGACTAAGAGAATGATACAAAAGAATCAATGAATGAAAGTTGGTTTTTTGAAAGTATAAATAAAATCGATAAACCTTTAGCCAATCTAATCAAAAAAAGGAAAGAAAAGGCTCAAATCCAAGCAACTAAGAACAAAAAAGGTGAAGTCACAACAGATTGAGCAGAAATCCAGAGGATCATCAATAGCTACTTCAAGAACCTGTGCTCTGATAAAATGGAAAACACAGAAGAAATGGACAGATTCCTAGATACATACAAATTGTCAAAGTTAAATGGAGAAGATATAGAAATTCTAAACACCACAATACAACGAGTGAAATTGAAAATGTAAGAAAAAATTTACCCACAAAGAAAAGTCCAGGTCCTGAGGGCTTCATTTCTGAATTCTACAAGACATTTAAACAAGAACTATTGCCATTACTCTTTAAACTCATCAAGGAAATTGAAAGGGAATTCATTCCTAGAAATTCATTCCTGGAAGCAAGTGTTACTTTGATTTCAAAACCAGGGAAAGACCCAACCCAAAAAGAGAACTACAGGCCAATCTCCCTAATGAACATAGATGCAAAAAATCCTCAACAAGACACTGGCAAACAGAATAGAGAGGGTCATCAAGAAGATCATACACCTTGACAAAGTTAGATTTATTCTAGGGATGCAAGGATGGTTCAACATCCATAAATCAATAAATGTAATACACCATAGTAACAGAGTCAAGGACAAAAACCATATAATCATCTCAATAGATGCACAAAAAGCATTTGACAAAATCTAACACCCATTCATGATAAAAACCCTACAGAAATTTGGAACAGAAGGTCTTTATCTCAACCTGACTAAGGCTATCTAAGAGAAACCAATAGCCAACATCATACTAAATGGTCAAAAACTGAAAACTTTCACACTAAAATCAGGAACAAGACAAGGATGCCCACTATCACCACTCCTGTTCAATATAGTTCTGGAAACATTAGCCACATCAATTAGAAAAGACAAAGATATAAAAGGAATAAAGTTAGGAAAGGAAGAAGTTAAACTGTCATTATTTTCTGATGATATACTTTAGTTGGAAGAGCCAAAAATCTCTGCCAAAAGAATTCTAGACTTAATTGACAGATTCAGTAGAGTACCTGGATACCAGATCAACACTCAAAAAACAATAGCCTTCTTTTTATTTATTTATTTTTTTTTTTTTGGTACCAGGGATTGAACTTGGGTTCTTGTGCTTGCACAGCAAGCAGCAAAATCACTGAGCTAAATCCCTCGCCCAACAATAGCCTTCTTATACACAAATAACAGACTCACAGAGAGAAATTAGGGAAACAATTCCCTTTACAATAGCATCCAAAAACTGAAATATCTAGGAATCAATCTAACAAAGGAAGCAAAAGACCTCCTCACTGAAAACTACAGCACTCTGAAAAAAGAGATTGAGGAGGATATAAGAAAATGAAACAACATTCCTCATTCCTGGGTAGGAAGAACCAATATAGTGAAAATGTCCATACTTCCAAAACTGCTATATAGATTTAACGCAATGCAGATTGAAATTCCAACAATATTTTTCACAGGACTAGAGAAAACAATCCAAAAATTCATGTGGAACCAGAAGAGACCTAGAATAGTATAAGCAATTCTAAGCAACAGAGACATGGCAGGGGGTATCTCAATTCCCATCTTGAAACTGTACTACTAAAGCTACTGTGATAAAAACTGCATAGTACTGGCAAAGAAACAGACCTGAGGATCGGTGGAATAGATTAGAAGATGCAGAAACAACTCCAGACATACTCAGCCACCTCATCTTTGACAAAAAAAGCCAATCACCCTCATAGGAGGAAAGATAGCCTACTTAATTAATGGTGTTGGAAAAACTGGATTTCAACCTGCCAAAAATTAAAACTAGCCTCATATCTATCACCATGTACTAAACTAAGATCAATGTGGATTAAAGATCTAAATATTAAGACAGAAACACTAAACTTGCTGGAAGATAAGTTAGGTAGAACTCTTGAAGACATTGGCATAGGAAAAGACTTTATGAACAAAACCTCAGTAGCACGGGAACTAACACAAAGAATTAACAACTAGGATTTCATCTTATTAAAAAGCTTCTGCACTGCAAGAGAAACCACCAACAGAGCTAACAGGCAACCTACAATGTGGGAAAATTTTTTAGCAGCTGTACCTCAGACAAAGGACTACTATTTAGAATATATAAAGAACTGAAAAAAATCAGTCCCCCCCCCCAGTGTAAAGACCCAATTCAAAAATGGGCATCTGAAATGAATAGACACTTCTCAAAGAAGTAAAAGCAGCAAATAAACATATAAAAAAATGTTCAACATCACTGGTCATTCAAGAGATGCAGATGAAAACAACACTGACATTCCACCTCACCCCAGAAAGAATGGCTGCTATCAAGAAATCAACCAATAACAAATGCTGGCAGGGGTGTGGGGAGAAAGGAACCCTTCTTCATTGTTGGTGGGAGTGCATACTGTTGTAACCACTGTGGAAATCAGTATGGAGACACCTCAAAGAACTAGGACTACATGTCCCATTTGACCCAGGTATTCCCCTGCTAGGTATTTTCCAAAAAGAATTAAAGGAATCATACCACAGTGATATATGTGCACCCATGTTTATAGCAGCACAGTTTGTAATAGTGAAAACTTGGAAACAGCCCAAGTGCCCATCAACTGGAAACTGGATAAAGAAGATGTGGGTTTTTATAAAATGGAGTACTACGCAGCCATAAAGAATGAGAAAGTAGAGACATTTATAGCTAAATGGCTGCATATTGAGGCCATACTCTTAAGTGAAATAAATAGGACACATGTGTAAATACCGAATAGTTTCTCTAATGTGAGAAACTGAAAGTGTAAATAAGGATTAAAATTATTAAAATGAATAATTGATAATTTGAAAGAGGAAGAAAAGGTCCAAAGGGGTAGGGGAAGTGGGAGGGGAAGGGGATAGGAAAGAAGGGAAAGGAAAAATTATGAGAAAAGAAAAACATGAAAACAAAGTCTATGTAAATAGGGAAGGGTGGAGAGGGTGAAGGGAGGGCTGGGAATGGGGAAAAATAATAACTAAGATACATCATGTACAGGTACAAGCACCTAATGATAAGTGTAAACATAATGTATACCTAAAATGTACCAATAAAAGAATTTAAGTAAAAAAAAAAAGAGAGAAAAAAATCATGAGACAGAGAGAGGCAAACTTGCCTAAACTGTCATCTAAATAACTCCAAAAGAATATTCCCCAAAACACAAGCAATGTTATCATTAAATGAAGTTCAAAACTGCAAAATTGTTTGAGATAACATATTGGTTGTGGCCAAATCTGTAACACTTTTTGTGAACATCTGTATATTTTATAGAACAAGTGTCTTAGTCACTTTTTTTGTGCCTAGGATAAAATATTCATCACCCATAACTTAAAGGAGGAGAGGTTTATTTTGGCTCATAGTTTCAGAGGTCCCAGTCTATGCATGGTCAGCTGGATCCAAGGTAGAAACGGCACAGTGGAAGAGCCCGGGAGAGACAAGCTGTTCATGTCTTGACTGCCAGGTAGCAGAAAAAGAAGGAAGGAAATGCGGAGAGAGATGTATCTTTCCCAGTCACACCCCCAGGAACCCATCTCTAAGCAGGCCTCACCTCCTAACAGCTCACACAGCTATGGGTTCATCAATGGATTAGTCCACTGATAAGTATATCACCTACATTATCTGACCACCTTCCAATAGCCCAAACTGAATACTTGAGTCTTTGGGAGAACGTTCTAGATCTCAAACACAACAATAGGTTTAAATTGGCATTATTTGACTACTTTGGACCTAAGTAAGTGAAACTACATGAAACAGTATAATGTTCTTTCTTTTTCTAGGATAGAATAAAAGTCAACTATTAAGAGTAGCACTATGTACTTGTCCCTGATTTTATGAAATGTTTTGGGTCATGGGTATGATTTATAGGTTACTAAGACCTAGAAAAGAAATATGATTTTCACCACTAATATTTTCTATGTCAAATATTTCATAATATTATTGACTTCTAGGGTATCATTCAGCAAAACCATCATTTCTATGAGTTATAAAAAGGAAATGATCAAAATTGGAGTATTTTCTTCATCCAGTAAATGTCTGCACAATTGAAGAATTATTGAACAAAAGATTTTTGAAGTCCTTTATAAAATGAAATTGGGTAGGATCTCTTTAATCAGAAATATCTACTAATATGACTACTGTATTTCATCTATGAGGGTTTTTTATATACAGAAAAAAATAAATCATATTAGAACTTTTATTTTAAGGGAGTATTCAGCATTTCTGTCAACAAAATTTTAAGATAGAGAAGTAAGCTTTTTTGGGGGGGGGGGCATACCCACTTGTAATGATATAAAGGCAAGTCTACATGCTTTCTTTGAAATATTCTTACATATTATAATTACTAAGATAGAGATAGCTCCTTCAGCTTTAATTAAAAGGGGCAATGAAAATAATGAATATTGAGAAGAACACTACAAAGCCGTATTACTTTGGTTCCCATAGCATCACCATCCTACAATAATAGCCCTTGGTTTTGCCATAAGAGCTAGTGGGTGTAAACATGGCTGGCTCCCTGTAGACAAGAGCAGATTGCCATAGTCTAAATTCATGATAGTGCCAGCTCATATGATCCCCGAGGTTACTGGGAGCCCTGAATCACTTCTTGATAAAATCAAAGGACCTTTTACATAAAGAGAGTGATTGTCACCTGATCCAAGCAAATCCTGCTGTTCTTGGTGGCAGAGCTTCCTTGACGGGTCCCTACTAATTTTCCTGGGACCAAACAGATCTTAAAGTGGATAGAAGTCATACTTGGTCAGTGTTTTACTTAGTCAGGAAGAATCTACTTCAAACATTTCCTGGGCTCCAATTATTATTCCTGATTTTAATATGGAAATTAGAACCTAATATCAGTGCACAAAGCGAAAATTACATATAGTCAAACTTTAAACACCAGATTTCCTGTCCCTATGATAAATTGTGCAAAGTTCTGAGGGATTTGTGAAACAAATCCAAAAGAGAAAACAAAGATGAAGTCTTCCAGTTCACAGATATATATCCTTTGAAATTTAGTGGTATTGGGTAAAAAAGTCTGTAAAATTAAATTGTTATTTTAACTTTCTATCTTCTGCCACATATAAGCAGTTGAACTTCAGAATTAAATGACTATGAAGCAAGCCCCATGTCCTCACATAGATGTTTCCACGGGTCGTAAGTTAGCTGCTAGGCTAAACTGTATTAGATTTTCAGTGTCTACTGGTTCATAAGTTCAGACCCATCTGTCTTCTTCAGATCTGGTCCTTGACTTAAGATTCAACCTTACTTCTCATTGCAGATAACCTCTCAGGACCTTTTTTGTTCAAGGTGACCTTTTCTTCAAGGTGAAGGTCATGCCAGTCATTAAGACTAACAAACAAATTTGAACCTCAGAAAAAAGTCTAAGACCCTTTTCTTGCATAAATTTATGGGTAGAAAAGCAAGAGTTGTAAATGTGACATTTAAATCCATTTAGAATCACCCCAATGCCACATAAAAAGGGTATGATTCTACTTAATCTAAAGACCCCACCTTGGACCTTTATACCACCTGTTCTATAGATGTTAAATAAAAGTCATTTCTTCCTCTAGGTGCTGTCATGAGAAGACATGTAAGACACACAAATCTAAGCCTGTGCATGTCTGGTGTCTAATGGGGGAGCCGGATTAGTATTAAGCATCCCTGTTTCTTCTTTAAAAGTCTTGTTTTCTAAATACAAATCTGTACAAGAAATTATTAAACTCACTCTTAAACAATCATCTGCCATATCTCCTCCCACATGAAGCAATTCTCCCATGGTTATTTTCTTTATTTAAAAAATAACCCATACTAAACTATTTCAGCTTTCTGGATGCTCACTTTAAGTAGTAGTATTCTCAAACTAGTGTAGATAAATGATAAAATTTTTGATCTGGTAGAACCACTCAGATTGTCTTCTGAGCATGGCCATTATTTGTTCTTTCCTCTCGTAATTGAGACTTAGTAATTCAAACTTCTTTGGATTCCCAGTGATGATGACAATCAGGAAGCATATTTCCGCATTACCAAGTCATTTCCCTATCTTGCAGGATTCTCTCAAAAAAATGAAAAAAAAAGATACACAAAATTTTGTGATACAATGGCATTAGCTTTGGCTAGTTATGCTGGCTGTTTGCAAGGTATCAGAATTGATAGTCCTTTTGAAAAAAATCTTTGGATATTTCTATATTATTGATCACTTTATTATTTATTAAGAAAATCCATAGTAACAATTCGAGTAACCTCCAAGTAAGCAAAGAATTATGAGGACAAATCACTGTTAAAACTAAAACCGTCCAATATGGCAATTTCAAATAAAAAGGCTGAAAGCATATTCAAAAGAATCACTACAATATGAAGTTACAAGTAGCCTTAATTTCTCTCAGAAAAGTGTAAAAGGACCTAGTAAAGTGTCATAGAAATCTACAAAACATGTTTTGTCCTTATATACATAGGATATGTGAGGACAGACTCATTTTACAAATAACAGTGCAGTTATATGGATAGACTAAAAAGACTGTTCAACAGTTTTTGTAGTACTTTCCAAAAATTGCTAGGACTATCAACATCTACCCCCAGGCAAATTCTGACTTCTATTGACAACTATTGGTCAAGCTTCAACAGTTTTTGCAGTCATTTCCATTTAACTCAATAATTCTATATATCATTAAACTAGCCCAGAGAATGCCAGAAAACACCTGTAACACACATTTTTTAAATTATCCACAACCACAGATTTTTCCAAAAAAGAAATGAAAGCAAATGCTTCAAGTCTATTTTATTTTTCTTAATGTGGCTAAGCAAATACTTTTTAAGTTTTAATAAACTGTTTTCAGGGCATTTAGTTATTTAAACATACAGATACAAGATTAACCTCCACATATTAAGAAAAGCAGGTCAGAAAACAAAAGAGGAAGTAAATTATACCTTCAGGGCTCAACAAAAGATGATGCTTAAAAAAATAAATGGATATATTACAGTACTCCCCTAAGCAATAATTTTAGAATATATTATAGTCAGACATCTCTTCCTTCAAAAGAAGCCTTTCCATAACGCAAAGGAAAATGAATGAACACAGAGCTTCTTTGATTGAAATATTAATGGGAAGTCCAGACAAAGCCTTTACCAGTTGGTAGTACCAGATGGGGGCCACTCAGCTCAGCTTGAAAAGCATCCTAGATGATAAAGCCCAAACTCCTAATATCCATTTTTAGCCTACTCTCTGTGATTGGGATATAAAGGCAGGGATTTTCCATGTCTATGCAGGAAAATTAGACTATGAGAAATGCACAATGCACAGAGCAGTTAGTTGGCAACAGAAACTGAAATAGAATAATATCAAGGCATAGACGATTTCATTTTTAAGCTATTCCATGTGACCTAGAGTGAATTTGGGGGCTTCAGGTGGTTCATTCATCAAGCACCAAAACAATATTAATTTTTTATCATGGAGTTGAACAAAATAATTTCTTCAAAATTTTAAGATATATGATTCTATGTAATGAATTCTTTTGACGTGCCAAGGTGCAAGAAATGTAATGATAAGAGCTTTTACATTCAAAGACTGAAGGGAAGTCTTTGTGAAGTCTGTTGAAAGAGACATAACTGCTATTATGTTGTTCTTTTTCTAACAATTAGTGCGTGGTACAGTGGACCCTTGACTTACAAACTCAATTTGTTCATGAGTGCTGGTTGTAACTCAAGGTGGTCAACTGGGAACTCAGGCTCCTTTACACAGCCTTCAAAGTCTCTCTCCTGTGTACAGGCAGATCTCAGTGTCCTTAGAGAGACATTAGCCCAAGATTTCTCTATTAACCCCACACAGGAAAAGATATTGTAATGTTCCTCCCACAACTCTTTAAGGGTTAAATCTGTGTCTGAGACCACCTGGAAACACAATTGGCCAGCATTCAGGTCATAACTCTAGATTTTGTTCATAAATTAAGACTAAAATTTCTCTCATAACCCAAGTTGTTTGTATGTCAGGCCAGTTGTAACTCAAGGGTCCACTGTAATTCACTTGTATGTATTAGGATTGCTGTTAAAGCAGAATCTTACACAGATGAGGTAATTTGCCCTACTTCGTGGAAGTACTTGAAAGAACTTGTGTTGACTTAGGTATTATTTTGGTCTCTGACCTAGATTGCATGATCTTTGGTAAATCAAAGGCACTCTTACAGTGGAAACTTATATATTTAGGGCACTGAAGTTGACTTTCCAACCAGGGAATAAAGACCTCCAGCACTTAAAACAATATGTTATCTATAGGCATCTGAAAAGAAAAAAAAAAAAAGAACTTGAAAGCCTCTTTGGAAGAAGTAGGACCTAGACTGAAACCTAAAGTGTAAGAAGCAAGCCGCCATGCTGGGATGGGGAAGAGACCAGTAGGACAAGAATAGCCCTTGAGATCAGGCTTGAGAAATAGTTTTAGCAAAGGCACACAAGTGAGAACAAAGGGAATAGAATATGTGGTGGGATTTTAGGCAACATTCAAAGGTCTGGGCCTTTGATTGAAGATAGGAGTTGGGAGAAATAAGTTAAGGATGATGCTGAGGTTTCTGCCTCGAGCCTTTGAGTGAGTATGGTGATATTTATAAAGTTAGAAAACATCTCCAAAAATTTTAAATATTTCAATAAGTAACACTAAAGTTGCCAGAGACTCCTGCAGTAAGTCTCTAGTCCCCACCTGCCCAGTGTGCAATGCAGGCCTGAGAAAAGAATACACTCAGAGACAGAACTAAGAGAAAGTGGGCTGCCAGGATGACTGTTGCCGGTGTAACCAACAAAGGTGCTGGGCAGTCCCAGCCACTGACTTTCATAGGCAATCAATTGGGGTAAAGGTGACATGTCGTTTCTATGGAAATTAATGTAAACAAGACCCATAAAGGACAAGACAAACCATTCTCGAATTGGGAATAGAATAGACAAAATATATAGTTGTAATTAGAACACTGTTCTTCTAGTCAGAAGGTTTTAGTTGTGGGAACGGAATTTGGGTGCGAGTTACTCTGACCTTGGCACATAGGCTTCAGCCAGACTCACTTCTATAAATGAGCCAGTTTGTGGGGTTAACTCTTTTTTTTTTGGTACCGGGGATCGAACTCCGGTCCTTGCGCTTGCGCAGCAGGCGGCGAAACCACTGAGCCAAATCCCAGGCCCCATGGGGTTAACTCTTTACAGCCCGTCTGGGGAATAATTAACATTACAGTCCTCTGCAACAGTGTTGTCTCAGTTCACAGACACTTCTGTTTGTGAACAATTTGATTTGCAAGCAGAAGTGTTTGGCAAAATTTTTTGTGTGCAAACTCTGCAACCAGTGACAAACACACCCACAGCCATCTTTCCCATGTGAACATGAATATGGTCATCGTTTCCAGAATCGTGGAATGAATTAAATTTGTGAACTAAGGTACCACCATACATAGTGTTTACTATGTGAAGACAAACGTACTAATTTGTCAATAAACCCTGTGACATTGCTGTTATTTTTATCCTCTTTTATACAAGAAGAAATTGAAACACATGAATAGTAAAAGACTTGCCGAGGTCTAAAAATCATTAAGTATGGATGTAAATAATTTGAGGGTCAGGGAAGTAAAAAATAATTTTATTTTACTCATTTTGTTGTAGTGGCCTGTGGGACACCTCAGTAGGCATTTGAATGTGTAGGTTTGAAGCTCTGGAGGAACAATTGAGCAATATCCAGATTTGGAAGTAATGAAAGCCATAGTAAAAGGAAAATACAGTTCCGTGCTCACCCCCCTAAAAAAAGAGAGAAAGAGAACAGCTCGTTTCAGGTGAATAAAAATTTAACAGTAAGCTTGTCATGGAGGTTAATGACTGTAACATAGTCACAAGGCTAAGAAAATAAGCCATGACCCCATATAGAATCAGAAAATAAATAATAAGGATCTTGAAATAAGAGATGGTCTCAGCTCAGAATGGCTTGGGCATAAGAATTTAGAAAATAGCTGCATATATCCATGGAATTGTATCTAGAGTCCATTATCTCTCCAATATTTGAAAAGATAAAGAGGTCTGAGAGTCCTTACAAAGATAGTAGAGAAGAAAAACTGTAAGATTATACCAAGATGTAATAAATTAGTGGCACTGCATTTAAATAATAGCTTAAGCTCATTACATGCTATTTTCTTAATTTACTGACAAAAAGCAGTTAGTCACTCTCAACAAATTGTTTCTTTTTGCCTTCCTAAAGTCTTAATTAAAGAACTTCCCATATTTTTTACTAGGAGAGCACTCCAGAAAAGATTCTTGCCTTCAAAATGAAGAAATTCAGATTCTCACCTTAATATTTCTTATTGCTTCTCAATGCTAATTTTTGTTTGTGTGTTCTATTCACCAAATAGCAAAGGTTTGTGCAATGTCTTCAATAATTGTTAAGTGACAGCAAAAGAAAGACAGCTACTAACTGCTACTGTGGCTTTAGATAGAATGCTGGGTATTTCATAATAAAGATTTGCAAAGATTGAAATCCTGTCAGCACAAAAGAAGAAAACAATGATAAAAGTGGAAGCAAGCAGAGAGCACTGAACTAACCAGCTATGTCTCCTTTCCTTTTTCATATTTTTGTACCTGTAAGTTGACTGTAGTTCTCTCCCTGGAAAATACAACCCAAGGCTAGTATAAGAAATCAAAAAAGTGTCATATGCAGAGAAATATGAAAAGGAAAGAAAACCTGGCCAGGCTATCTCTACTACTGCTCCTGCTGGACATTGTCTCCTTGGACCCCTAGCTGTCACATAGATTGATCTCTGACATTTGTTAGCATAGACACTGCATGGTTGATGCACATTTATAGAAGGTGATTATTCCTACTGTTGTATCTCAGGAGATCATCCAATAAGTCAATTAATAAACATATCTTTGCAAAGACTCATATACCAGGCACTTGCTCAGCATTAGGGATCCTGTGATGAGCATAAAGACATCTGATTCCCATCTGATCTTCTCCTGGCTCTTGAGTATGGGATAAGGAATTAGCCAAACTCAAGTGTCTGATTATGAAGCCCCTCCTTTTCTACTAGATCACCTTTCTTTCTGGGCACAATTGAGTGATGGGCTGATTTGGAAGTTTCTTCTCACTCTGGGTTATATAGTTCCAAAAGATTGATGTCTCTAAATAAGAGTTAAGAATCAAAAACAGAAATAAGAATATTATTTTTAGAGTAGTTCTTGTTTATGCTTTAGGGATCTTGTTGCTTGAAAGTAGAATTATTCAAATGGGTCCCCTGTCAGTTGTCAAAGTGCAAAGTACAATGGGTAAAGAGATTTCCAAGACAGCCCTGGGAATCTATGAGATAAATTAGAAAATGTTGTCTCCTCTAGGATGAGAAACTTTTCAAGTATTTACTAAAAAGAGAGACCTGTTTCTCTAAGTCAGCCACACATTTTATAAGCCCATAAGACTGTCTAATGCTACAATAGAATATTGTAAAATTCTCCCTACATTTTTCTTTAAAAAAAAAAAAAGTGGCCATACAAAGATTATGCAAGCAATGAGCTAACACAGAGTTTTGTACCAGGTCAGTCCACCCCTTGATAAAAATTACTTTAATATGAAACAATCATAGTGCAAGGGATTGAAACTAGATGATTCTAAGTTATAATTTTCTGAATCACTGCTTCAGAAAACCAAGATGTTTCCTCAGAAGGACAAAAATCACAAGTGATCTTCCCATTTTTGAAAAAAGTATAAGAGGCTTACCCCTGTGAAAAGTGTCCCACAAAGTTTCACAAAGGAAGAGCCTCCATCCCTATCTTTGGTTGCAAATTTAAAATCCTCATTTTGATGCCTGCTCTTTCCTTCACTTTATTTCAGCCTTGAAACCAGCCACCTGTGAATGGTTCATGTTGGGCTAAATGCTAACCCACTGATCAACTTAATGTACCACAGAAGTACTCCCCTGACTACTTTGTGTGTTTGTTTGCTTATTTTATATAACATGAAAAGTTAATTATTTACCAACTTGTCAACTGTGGTGTTTATCTTTATTATAAAGTTCTTAAGAGCACAATCTGCTGAGATAGATATTTCCTATTTTCAAAGCTAATAAGTTCCTTTCAGTGGCAATATAGATTTTGTTCAATGATTTATCAGTAGGCCCCATTTTTGGAGGAAGAAATATGCACAAGGAGTAGTATGCTCTAAATTCCCCAGCTTAAAACAAATGTCTTGTAAACCATGACCTGAGGTAGAATTTTGGAGAAAGAAAGTGACAGGGTAGAATGGAGTAGAGCAAGGCAAGGATTGAAGATATATAGCTTCTTCTGTCTAAAAATGCTCTGCCTGGAAGACAGTACTTTCCCTTAAGTGTGGCCCCATTTTAAACCCTAGGACAGGAGAAGAATGTGAGCAGCAAGGCCTTTGACCCCCAAAAAGGAAGATGGCCTTCTCCAAGGCACTGGAGTCGAGCAGTGGAAGAGCTTACCCCATGCTTTTTATGAATGGTCCTATATGGTTTTGTGAACTTATGTGCCATAAAAGGGATTTTTCTTTGACTTATTACTGGCTTGCTGATATAGCTGAACACACAGCAAACTAGAGACATGTCTATAGAATTCTGCCACCAAAAGAATTTCCTCAAATAATCAGTCCCAATTTCCTTTATATCTTCCTGGACTCAGGAAAGTAAGCAAGAGATGATTTGGCCACAGACCACTCAGCAAAGACTCCGTGGAATTTGATGCCTTCAGATGCTACCTCTGACAGGTCTGTTGGTACATCCCTAAGGTCGTATCTGCATGAGAGCCATCATTTGGGGCCCATTTAAACTAAAATACCTCCAGTAAACTCTCAGAAATCTCTGAGTTAAAAATTGTATCAGAATGTCTTGAAAGTTATTTATATTAATAGAAGACCCAACAAATGAAACTTAAGAATTCATGGTTGGGTTGCCCTTTAATACAGTTTCATTATTCTGTCAAATTTATGGATACCACAGTTATAGCAAGAGCTGACAGCTCTGAAGTTTTAACAAACTAGAACTCCACTCCTGAAGAAAATGAAGACCTTAGAGTTCTTTCCCCAGTCTTGGAGTGAATTATGAATCAGCTGACCTACACCAGTACAGCCTTCAACTTAAACGACAACAAAAAAAAAATTTAAAAAGGCAGGAGCAGTTGGGAATAAATCAGCTATCCCCTGAGGACACAGGACAGAGATGAAAACTGGCTGACTTCTTTGAGTTCTCTCAGTGTGACAACTAGAAGGAAACTAAAAGAACAAAGGCTGTACAAGGTACTAAAAATGTCTGCTCTGAATTTTAGGCTGTCACGCCACAGAGCAAATCTGAGATTTCAGAGTGATCTGGTGTGATTTTTGTCATCCACAGGTTCTGAGTTTCCAAAGAAAGGCTCACAGAGAAAATGTTCCTTAACTAGTGGTACATATCAGAGTCAAATTCAGAGCTTTTTGTAAAAGCTGTTTTCTACCCCTGCCATGTTGGAGGGTCAGTGGGTCTGAAGTGGAACTTCGGTAATTTTCCAGAGCTCCTCAGAGGATTTAGAAGTGCTGTATTGATTGAGAACCACTGGTGCGGAGGCAGATTAATTTCTAGGAGAAGAGAGCTTCTCAGACGTTACAGCGTGAAGCATTGCCCCACCACACCCATCTGTTAAAATGCAGATTCCGACTCAGTGTGTCTAGATGGAGGCTGAATGCCTACATCTCTAACAAGTTCCCTGGTCACATATATGCTACTGGTGTCAGGGCCAACTCTCTAAACTCAATAGGCTCTGGACCCCGACTTCTAAAGGCTCAGGAGGCTGCCTTCAGGGGAATGAACTTGAGGTGGAGGCAGGCAGTCTGGGGCTGGTTCTTATGTGGTTTGTGTGGTGGCCAGCACAAAATAGCCTGAAGTATTCATTTAAAACTAAGATTTCACTGCCTGCTTCCCAAAAGTCCAATCAAAGTCAGTTAGACAAGCTCTCCAGGTAATTTTTTGAACATGCACTAAAATTTGAGAACCACTAAAAGTATCTTCAGTAATGGATAATTAAAAGAATTATGAGTTTTATAATCATTTGATGATTATATCATATATTTTAAAATATATTATACTATATATTTAAACTAATTATCAGTGCAACATATTTTCAGTTTTCTCAATTTCCTAGTTAAAAATTTTGATGTGTAAAAGTTTGAAAGCAATATAATCACCTGGGTACACGTTTTCATTTTTCCTTTTAGTTTTCGTTTTTTGCCTTTAAAACTTAGTTTGTTGTTGATAAACTGACTCCAGATTGATAGTATCTGGAGGTGGAGATTTGAACCTCATAGTAGGATTGGCACTCTTAGAGGAAGTGACACAAAAGAGATGATGGCTCACTGTGCCCTGAGAGGACATAGCAAAGAGAGCCATCTGCAAGCCAGAAAGAGGGCTCTCATCAGGAACTCCATCAATGAGGACTTTAGTCTTGGATTTCTAGCATCCAGAATTATCACAAGATGACATCTATGTTATGTGTCATTCAGTCTATGATACTGAGGTATCTCAGTTGTGGTATTTCAGATGATCTATTTCCTGAACTAAGATATTCATTCTTGAGTTGGCTCCAGAATTGTTTACTTTGGGGCCAGCTATGCTCTAATCTATTTTTCCAGCTGCTTTCACTTTAACACCATCCCTTTCTACACACTTTGTTTTACCCGTGTTCTCCATGCATTCTGTAACTCTTTCAGGGGAAAAAAAGTCAACTTTAATTTCTCCAAGTAAATATTACTCTGTGCTAAATACTCTGAACTCCAAGTTTTTGAAGTCATTCATTCAAATACCAAAATGGGAACTCAGTAAATGGAAGAAACAGTGATTTCTTAACCAAGCTACTCATCAGAAGCAAATGCTGTTTTTCTGAATATGAAAAAAATGGAGAAAATCTATGTCTATAAAAAGTTGACTAGATGGATAATTTTAAATCAAAACTGTATCATAACATTACAAAATGATGGCCTGGAATTATTTGTTTAATTGGATAATTGAAGCCTTAAAATATCTTCTTCTCCAATAGACAAGCTGCACTTTTCAGAAGAGTCATATATGCATGAAATTTTTTTTGGCTTAAATTCCTTTATTGGTACATTTTAGGTACACAATATGTTTACAGTTGTCACTGGGTGCTTATACCTGTACATGATGTATCTTGGTTCTTATTTTTTCCACATTACCTATGTGCCCTTCACCCCCTCCACTGTTTCCTATTTACATAGACTTTGTTTCCATTTTTTTTCTTTTCTCATACTTTTTCCTTTCCTGTCTTTCCTTTCCCCTTCCCCTCCCACTTTCCCTACCCCTTTGGACCTTTTCTTCCTATTTCAAATTATCAATTATTTGTTTTAATCATTTTAATCATATGCATGACATTTTTAAATGCATTGATATATAGTTTCATTCTCCAAAAGATTCAGTTTATCTCTAGTGTGATTTTCATCTAATTGACTCCTGCAGATTAGAAAAATATCTTTAACACACCATTCCTCACAATTTAATTTGGAAAATATCTAATGGGATGAAATCATGGTATCCTTCTTCCTTTTCACACTCATCTTTCCCATGTTCAAATATCTTCTTGATAATAACAGCAGAGATTTCTGTAATGAACGACCATGGATCAGAGAGCAGTGGCTTATTTTTTTTTAACCCAGAAGAGTGGCATGGTTACTTGTTTTGAGTTTCCTAGGGCAGCCATAAGAATCACCACCTCCTTAGTGAAGTAAAATAGCACAAATTTATAGCCTCGTAGTTCTGGAGCTCAGGAGTCTGAAATGGATCTTACCAACTAAAAGTGTTAGCTATGTCCCTTCTGGAGCCTCTCTGAAAAATTACATCTCCTTGTCACTCATGCCCTTTACAGTGAGTCCTTGACTGTGGACTCACAGACACGTGTTCTAAGCACAGGGCTCCAAGGATCTCTGAATCCCTCATCACATCCCCCTCTCTCTCCCCTTGCATCACCACGTTGCCTTCTCTTACTTTCTTTCTTCTCATAATTCCCCTGTGATTACATGAAGTCCAACTGGATAAACCAAGTTGACCTCCCCAACTCACAAACCTTTACTGTGTAACACTTGCAAAGTTCCTTTTGCTGTATAAGATAGCACCTCTCACATTCTAAGAATTAAACATGGGCATCTATCTTTGTGAGGAGCAGGAGAGAGGGGATTATTTTTTCTCCCAGAGTTACTGATACAGGGACTGAAGAATGAATTTCTGCACTAAGAGGACAGCAGTCAGGATACATAACACACGCTCTGCCAACCCACGGCTATAAAGCCCGATCTGGTTGTTTTGTTTTTTGCTATACTTTCTATGTTATCTAATGAAATATTTGAAGTTGCACACAAAATAATCATTACCCACACAAACACACACACACACACACACACAATTGGTAAGGTTTAGTTTTAAAAATGAGAGTTTCTAAACACAGAGAGAAGTCTTGCTGAGGGAGTCCCATTGCAGCATTCCTAGTTGTTTAGGAAATAGCTCATGAGGGACTACTGCCGCACAACACAATTCTTGAAAAGTGTTGTTCACCCTTTCATGTTCTGACTCAGCATGGAAATCTTTTCCCTCAGCATCGCTTAGGGCAGCTTAGGTACACTTAGAACATTTAAATTTGATGTCATTAAATGTTTAAGTATGAAAAAATGCTTTTAAACTGTATAAATATCTACATAGTTTGGTTTGATCTCTGAGGTGCATCTCAGAGGTGTGATCTTTGCCCCCTCTTAGGTCCTGGTTTAGGTACAGCAGCCAGAATCATCATGACCATCACTCACTGGCTTACACCTGAACGTTTACGCTTCTCAACCTGTAAATCTCCAGATAAAGTGGCAGCTGCTCCTAACTTCTCTGTCAAAGGAGGGGGCTCGAGTTTCCTTGTCTAAAGCCATGGCTTCACACAATGACTGACACCTGCAACTACCCCTCTCAGCTTCCCTTCCCTCCATGCACTGCAGCTCCTCCACTACTACTACAGCACAACTGCCCTCAGACATGAGCCTCCTACCTGCGTCGAAGTCTGAGTCCCACAAACCTACATCAAGGCCAAGGATTTAGTTCTATTCAGATTTAGCCAAGAGAAGATAGTCAGTATTTCAATATAAAATAAATAGCAGGGGTTTAGATGAGCAAGTATTCGGTTTTGTTTTTAAAGATTCCTTCTTTTGCCCTATATTTGCTTGGAGAAGTATCAAAAGTTGTCTAAACAGACTGCAATGAGACTCCCTGCTTTTCTCCAACTACTTATGCTCTCAATGGAGGTACAGAAGCTAATTGGAATTGATAGGGGTATGACATACAAGTGGACACATTTCCCTAGTGCAATAGATCGCTACATTGTTGCCTTGGCTTTATATTAGAATCACCTTGGGAGCTTAAAATAATTCCAACCAACACCCAGTGTTCTAATATAATTCCTCTGGGTTGCATTCTAGATATTACAAATTTAAAGAGCTTCCCACATCACTCTAACATACACCCAAGACTAAGAGCTACTAGCCTGTAGCAGTATTTTTCAAATATTTCATTGACATATTGGACTGAATAATTATTTGCTGGCAAGCGCTGTCCTATGTGTGGCAGGATGTGAAGCAGCATCACCGTCCTTTACCCAGGAGATACCCCTATTAGCATCGCCTTTCATTCTTGACAACCTAAAATGTCTCCTTTCATCTGCAGATGAATGGATAAAGAAAATGCGGAGTGCACAATGGAGCACTACTCTGCCATAAAGAATGATAATTTAAGCCATTTGTAGGAAAGTGGATGCACCTTGAGACCACAATGTTAAGTTTTACAGACACACAAGCTTCCATATCACATGATTTATCTTATATGAGAAACCCAAAATATAAACAAAGGTTGAAATAAAAGATAATAGAAAGTAGAGAGATAGATCTTTCTCAAATGGGAAGAGAATCTAGAGAGGTAGGGAGGAAGAGGGAGGGGGAAAGAGGATGAGAAAGTAATTATGATGTGTTATGTACATTCCCCACAAAGAATGTAAACACGTGTTACAAACAGGTACTGTTAAATAAAATGCCTCCTGAGAGGGTAAAATTGCCTCTAGTTGAGAACCACGGCCCTAGAATGAAGAAAGCTACTGCTTAATTTGATTCAAACTTTTCAGTTTTGATTTTCTTTTATTAGTATTGTACATGTTTGCAGCGTATGATGCTTGCATTCCTTGGGGGGTGTTGAGATATGTATTTAATATATCTTTATTCTTTTTTTTGTCCCTTTATCCACCCTACACCTCCCTCTGTCTCTTTGGCTCTTTTCCATTTCAGAAAGAGCTATCTCCCTACTTCCTATTATCTACATTTTGCTTTGCTTTTTATTTATATTTTAGGTTTCTCATATAAGATAAACCATACAATATTTAAGTTTGTGTGTCTGATTTATTTCACTTAACATTATAGCCTCAAGTGTACCCATTTTCCTACAAATGAATCATGTCTATCCTTCCTTATGGCAGAGTAGTACTCCATCTTAAATAAATACCACATTTTCTATATTCATCTGTTGATGGCTTGAGAGTTGAGATGCAGCCAATAAGCATCAAATAGGGAGGGATAAGAGCACTGCCTTAAAAAAAAAAAAAAAAGAGCACTGCCTTGATAACAAATGTATAGATTTGAATCTAGGCTCTTGGCTTAGCTGTGGTATGACATGGGTCAAGTTGTTCAATTTCTCTGTATCAGTTATGAAACCAGACTAATAAGTGTATATATTTTGTAGGATTGCTGTGGCAATTATATGAGTTCATACCTCTAAAACTCTTAAAAAACACCTATCATATAGCATTAAATTTTAGCTTCCTTGTTTGTTATTATTCATCTCCCTTTGTTCTACATCCATGAGTAAAACAAATAGAATTGGGATGCATACTTCAGGTTCTTTCTGTGATTTAAAGTATGAAGCCAACTAGTGACTATGCTTAGTAACAGTGTTTTGTATGTTTGGAAATCACTCAGTAGATTTTAAGTGTTATAACTACAAATAAAAATAATAAGTAATGAAGTCACACAATGGTAATTATCTTGATTTAGCCATTCTACAATGAATATATATTTTAAAATATGACATTGTACTCCATGAATGTATACAATTTTTGTTTATAAAAGTAATTAATTTTAAATGTCACAATTCTGAAATGAAATTTAAATTGAGCATATTACCAAACTTTTAGTCCCTCAATTTTCAAATTTTGAAAGTTTTTAAAACTTTACACATTTAGTAGATACCTGTAAAATTTCTTTTTTTTTGGCCAGATACGTGTTTATTCCTGCTACACTTGTCCACTTGAAATAAATCTCATGCCCTGTAAAACGGCTTCTTCCTTTGAGTCAGATATTTCTGAATATTCTCCTTGTCACCTCCTTTAATATGCTGTCAGGTTTATGAAGGATAGAGGCCCCGTCTCACGATCCTTTAATCCTCACAAGATAACAAAGGCGAAAATGCTTTATAACTCTAAGAAGCTGAATTTGTCTTGGGAGACAATTCTCCATGAATCTCTCGTGTTTCTCCATTTCTAGAAATTAACAGATATTCCAAGGCATTAAAAATGAAAAATCTCCCTCTCTGGAACCTTTCAGAATAGTTAGAAAAACCACTTCTCCCCCTCTTCTGTGGAGAAATATCTCTTGACACTATAGGGCAATAAAGTCAAGCACCCCCATCCTCTCCCCTCCCTCCCCCTCCCCTTCCTCCTCCACCCCCTCCCCATGTGAAAGGCCCTTCTGCTCTCTGCTCTCAGCTTCCACAGAGCTGCTCTCTGCAGATGCCTTCACCTGGCCCCACCCACCTCGGTGTCAGCCCTCTGGCAGCTGGGAGGAAAGGAGAAACAAAAATTTCAGAATACGTGGGCAATAAAGACAATTTCCATCAGACAGTGGCCAAAAGAATTTATTATCAGCTGCAGTCCCTCATTATTTGAAATTCTATGGGATAAGCTTCAAGCCTAAAAAAAAATGATTCCATACATAAGTTACAGATATAAGAAAAAATAAGTAAATAACAATAACGTTTTAAAAATAAGTGGGTAAGTTTAAACAAGTACTGACTGCAGAAATCAACAATCAAAAGTGTGACAACAATCAACAATCACAAGTGTGACAAATATTATCCATAGGAAATAATGGAGGGAAATGTAAAACACTGAACAATCACAAATAAATAGAAAAGTTGAAGATCAGAGATTTTAAAGTCTGAGATTTTTGTAGCATTCTGGGGGAGCACAAGAAATACTGGTTAAATTCAGACCAAGCAAAGAAAAGGTCCAAAGGGGTAGGAGTAGTGGGAGGGGCAGGGGAAAGGAAAGAAGGGAAAGGAAAAAATGATGAGAAATGGAAAAATGGAAATAAAGTCTTTGTAAATAGGGAAGGGTGGAGGGTGTGAAGGGAGGGCTAGGAATGGGGAAAAAATAAGAACCAAGATGCATTATATAAAGATACAATTCCCAATGAGAAATGTAATTGTGTTGTATACCTACAATGTACCAATAAAAGAATTTAATACAAAAAAAATAAAAAAAAAAATTCAGACCAAGCAGAACGGGGGAAGAAAAGAAGGGTGATGAAATTGAAATTAAGATTTGTAAATGCATGTGCCAGCTTCCCCCCTCCCCAAAAAATCATATCCTCATGTAATATTAACATGTAGTAATAAAATTTAAAAATATTAAAAGTCTCTTATAAATGCACGTTAACAATAGAATAATTACTAAAAAAGTATTGTATACATATAATTCCCAACAAATAGATGGAGAAAGCTATGGGATAAAACAAAAACCTTAATCAGCCAAGTAACGACAAGAAAGAAAAAGTGAAAAAAAAAATAGAATCTATCATATATAAATAAGAGCTCAATTAAATCAAGGAGAGATTTTTATACAAAAATCTACTTTAAGGGCAGGAGATTTAGCTCAGTGGTTCTGCTGCCTGCCTCGCAAGCGTAAGGTCCTGAGTTTGATCCCCAGTACCAAAAAACAAAACAAAAACAAAAAAAATCTACTTTAAAACAAAAATCAAAGAAAGATTTTCAGAAACAATATTTATTCAGGGAAAGGGTAAAAAAATAAATACAAAAGGAAAATTCTTAATTGTAGAAATGAATAATCAGCATTTTTGATATATACAAAAACTGTTAGAATCCTAAAGTATTTCCATAAATTACTGAAACTAGAAGAGAAAATTTTTCTCATAATTTCTCATTGCTTCTGGAGAGATTTTTGCCACATTAATATGTGTGATCAATTTTTTACTTTACCCTAAATATATAAAATTCAAGCCTTATTTAGGAGCTCATCATGTGGCCAAATAAATTATCCAAAGACCATTATTTTTACCATGTAATTCTGGGGGGAAATTCAAATCCTTCCTGAGATTAAAAAAAAAAGCACAGTTCTCTCTCTTCTGTTTGATATCAAACAGCTCTGAAAGATGACAGGACATAATTTGACCTAAAGAATGTTTCTCAGTCTCTACACACTCCCAATAACTTAGGAAAATATTTAAAGGACAAAAAGGATCTCCACTCTGGCCTTTGTTTTCAGAAGGTGGCCCTTCTATTTCACTGTGGATTAAATAGAAAAAGGCTAAATACTTAAAATATGGCCACTTCTGTAAACTCCAGAGTGGTTAACTTTTCCAAAATAAAAGGAAGGAGATTTAATATTTATTCTTAAGGAATGCAACATTTTCTCCTCTCAAGTGGTATTATAGATACTGCAGTGTTCAAAATTTCAAACTAACATGCATGTGCCATACCTATGATTCTCAAACCTTTCTTTCTTTAAGAACTTTATGTGATGTCTATTCTTCAAGTGGTTTTCTGATCTGGACCTCTAGAAACACTGATGAAAGGACAGCAGACAGAAAAAGAAAGGAGGGAAGCCATGATGCTATACATTTAAAGACATCCTGACCAATCTGAGGCCAACTAACTTATACACTATGGAATCAGTAGTCTTGTGTTCACCTGGAGCTTGTTAGAAATGTAGAAACTCCATTCATCCCAGTCCTTCTGAATCAAAATCTGGATTTTGTCAGGATTCTCAGATTATTGATGCTATGGTTTAAATCTGGAGTGGCCCTAAAGTCCTATGTCGCCAGGATGGCACCATTGGGAGGTGATAGAATCATTAAGAGGTGAGTCCTAGTGGGAAGTCTTCAAGTCACTGGTGGTGTGCTTTGAAAGGGACTATGAGATCCCCATCCCTTCCTCTTTCTCTCTTTTGGTTCTCTGCCATAAGGTAAGGGGCTTTGCTCTGTCACATCACCTGCCATGTTGTGCTGCCTCATCACAGGTCCAAAAGCAACAAGGCCAACTAACCATGGACTGCAACTTACAATACCATGACCCAAAAAGAGATAAACCAATCAATAAATAAACTTTTTATAAGTTGATTAGCTCATGTGTTTGTTAGAGTGATGGAAAATAGACTAACACAATTTACATGCATATTGAAGATTGAGAAGAAAAGCATTAAGCATCTCTCAATGAAGTCCTATTGAAGTTCAGATATGAAGTAGGAAGACATTGTGATATTCAAATTAATTTCTTGAAAGCAGGAATAGTCTTGAATTATAACTTTAAACATTTGGAAAGAACTATAAACCATACCATGCTGTTTGACTATAAACGACATGTGAATAGTGCCATCAGTCTACTTAAATTGAGAGTTAAGGGCTCATAACAATAGATTTGGCTGTAAGCAGTGAAGACTTTGAAAATGGAGAACTGACCAAACACAAATTCATTCTCTTTCAAGTGAAAGCAGTCCACATATGGGTAGATCAGAGTTGGCAGGTTTGCTTCCCACTGCCATCCAAGATCCTAGCCCTTGCCTTTCTGCTTCACCAAGATGGTTACTGCATTTCCAGAAATCAAGTTTGAATTCCATCCAGTAGGCAGAAAAAAGAGCAAAGATAAAGAGTTAGCACCTTCCTTTTCAACTGTGTGTCTGGAAAACTCACACTTTTGCTTATATCTCTTAGACATATGCCTATAAATTTCCCACAAGGAATGTTCGGAAATGGAAGCTTCAGGCTTGACACATTGCTTCCAACACATACTACATCAGAGTTCTATAAAGTAAGGATAAAGGAAAGGATGGACATTGGGGTGAGGGCTGGCAGCATGACACACACAGGTCGGCAACCCTCAATCCAAAATATCTGCCTTGTGGCTGGGACATAGCTCAGTGGTAGAATGCTTGCCTAGCATGCCCATAGTCTGGATTCAATCCCCAGCATCAATAAACACATACATACATACATACATACATACATGCATACCTACATACACAAACAAATATCTGACTTCTTAAATAACCAATATTTATAAATGATCCACTGTACTGTTCAAGAATGCATTGCAAAAGACCATACTTTGAAGAAATCTTTAAGGTACAACATGAGAGGGGAAAAGATGCATAATGGGCTTACTCTAGTAGAGCCACTGAGAAATTCAGGTCCGAGGATGGTCCTTTCTGGAAATATGCAGAGGACAGCTGGAATACTTCACAGGTGTCCAAACCAGAGACATACTTATCTGTTCATCGGAGCAAAATGCATCCCTGTCCTAGCCTGTTTTGTTTTATGTGGGTTTATTTTTTAACCTTTTAGCAACTGTTTAAAATTCCCCAATTAGTAAGCTAAATATTCTCTTTTTAAAACATTAATAGCTACAGAATCGTTACGGGCCATCAGTCATTAATAGTGTGAACTGGCTTAAATACACTAATTTGCTAATGGCTGACAGAGATCAGCTGCTTTAGGAAAGGAGACTACAGTTTGGGACTAGAGGGGGTCAGTAAATCACTTTACTGGGCCAAACCTTTGTCCTGCCCCTTGCTGAAGTACCACAGAGCTATAGCTTGAAGTCATTAGAGACCAGGGGGAGAGGAGCATGAAGACTGATGGAAATTAAAGCTTAATTATTTCAAAAACTTGTCTAAAATAGGCAAGGTAGCAGGAATTGGTAAGAAAAAAATATTGTCCCTGTCTCTTCAGTTCCATATGACTCCCCACCCGCAGAGAAAACCACAAAGTACATTCAGGTGAGTATTATAAGCATCCGGTTTATACACATTGTGGATTCACTACATTTTGGAGGACAGCTTGCAGATGAGCTAAAACATACTATTGTGTTTGATAGAAAATATATATAATTGTAAACAAAGGAGAAATAAGATATTGTTATAGTCTCTACATAAATAAGGAACTGCCTATAGCCAAGCCTATTTCTAAACTAGTGTGTTATTACTGTTGTTTTTCTCACTGTTGTCAAAGAACCCTTTTACATACACAATCATCTGTAGGAGAATAAATGTAAAACAACAGAAGGGGAAGGCAGTTCTGGTGAATCAGCACCTAGTGGGCTCAACCTCCAACCTCCTTCCTCAGCCCCAGCTCCAAGGACAGATGTAGATAATCACCATTCCAGACCAAGAGGGACCAGCGTCTCAAAATAACACTGGAGTTTAGATTGTGTCAGTAGGAAACCTAAGCTTGCTCCTCTCCTCAGCAATGCACACACAAACATGCATGTAGATCAAAGGCATGTCCACTGACACTCTTGGCAGTCAGTGTTCATTTAAGAATGAAACACCAGCACTACAGATAGGGTAGAATCTTGTATTTTCAAAGATTTTCACACATGTATACCTTGTCTAGTACATCAATTCTATAAGGAAAACAGTGCAAGTATTATAGTGCTCATTTTGCTGATAAGGGAATTGAAGTTCAAATAATTTAAGTAACTTTAAAATGTCACATTGCCTGTAAGTGATAGAAGTAGACCAGGACTCAGATCTTCTGACTTCTTAACTTTGGCTGCACTATATAATCAGTAGGCAAACTTGTAAATAATGCTAAAGATTTAGAGGACGACAATAGCGGCACCTAATTTTTAAAAATTCAGAGGTCCTCCTGCCCCTTGTAACTAAATCTGTCAGAACAAGTGGGATAATAAATGCAAATACTCTTAGGCAAAGCTACACCTATGTTCAGAGTACATGTGAATTTCAAAATATGAGCAAAGAAATGGGAAAACCAGTAGCAGCAAACACATGTCACCCACACTAAGAAACAGTAAAAAGTAGCCTTGAATGACCCTAAGAAACAAAGAGCACAAAGGGCCAGCAAATGCTCAGTTAAATGTACAATCCAACATGGAAACAGCTGCAGGAATTTTCAAAATGAATAAAGAGAAGTTCTCTCCCAAGGCAAATTCCCCACCCTAGGGTAACACCAGTGGAGCAGGGCAGGTACAACAGAACAAAGGAAAAAAGAAATTCCAGGTGGAGTGGTGAGAGGGGGCGAAGGAGTAAAATCTGAGAAACCACTTGTGCTATTATTATTGTTACTACCATTCACTCATGAAAACAATAGAAAAAGTAGTTTGAAAGCCCAGAATCTAGAACAACTATCCCAGACAATACTTTGTGTCTAAAATACAGAAAAACATTTCTTTTAAAAGAGTTGTTTTTAAAAGAGTGGGATTGAATCCTGTGCAGGCATTTTTAAAAAGTAAATAGGGAAGATACAAAAGGCTCTCCAGAAATTTATGTTCACTAAATTCTAAACTGATCTTCTGCTCTCCTACTCCCCCCTCCCCGCCCCGTTGAAAGCATTTATGAGAAAGTGATAGAAACTATGAAAGAACAGCATAAAACAGATTCTGAAATGCACAGGTCTGAGGGGCTTAGAAAAAGAAAGGTATGGGAAAATGGGGATCCAAACTGAGGAAAGAACATGAGTAAAAGAAAAAAATAATTTTAGAAATGAAGATTAAATTTGAAATCACTCAAAAGCAAATAAACACCATATAAGAAGCCTTAAGAAAAAGAAAGTGAAGAGATTTTTTAAAAATAGTTTTAAAGTAAAAAGGAAATATATTGAAAAAGATTTAATCTGTTCTTGAGAACAAGATAGCTTCAGAGGTAAACACAAGTTTGACATGCTGTTATATCTATCTTAAGAAAAATCTAAAACAAAGGTAAGGAGAAAATTCTGAAGATTCTCAATCAAGAAACTTCAATGAATTTTTAAAAAAAGATTTAAGGCTTCCTACTGAAAGGGTATACCATACATATATGAAAAATCATCACAGAACAGCCATGACGTATTCTAATAAAATAGTTTAAATTTAAAGAAAATATAAAATCCCCTCTTAGTATCTAGCCTACATTCCTCAAGTTGCTACCTGTAAGAAAAAGAAATCAGGCTATCATTAGATGTTTTGAATGCCTATCGAAAGAAAATGAAGTAACACACATCAAGATACTTGCAGAAAAGAAAATGTGAAACAGTGTATTATCTAGCTAAACATGCCTTTAAGTACAAAGGGTACAACTGTTACTGACCTGTCAAAATAATAAATCAAGCAATAGCAAAACAACTCCCTAAAACAAAATAAAACAAAACAGAGAATGCTGTTTGTCCACTAAAAAAAAAAAAAAAAGATAGAAAACTCACATGACTAGAGAAACATTGACACAAGATCTAGTGGTAAATATTAAATGTGTATTTTATGTAGAACTAAGATAAAATGATGGTTACAGTGTGAAAAGTATAGTGTTCGATGGTTACAGTCTGACAATATAATACTATGGTGGGAGAGAACAGAAAAATATGACAAGGAAAATGAGTTCACTGCTTGCCTTTGGGTGCTACTGAAGAGTAAAAGGGTATTAATTTTACACTGACACTGGGAGACAGGGAGGAGAGAAGGAAGTCACTTCTAATAAACTTCAAGGTTTCTGGTAGGAGGGAGCAGTCAGGAAAGAGAAAGAGAGGGAAAGGTTGTGAATAATAAAAAATGATACTTCAGAACAAGAGAACAAACATATTAGAATATCAATATGTTGATAAATATAAATGAGGTTAATTCATAAAAGGAAGAGTATTCAGATTGGCTAACAAAGCAATCCTATTTTTGATGATAGCATTGTTAACTTTGAAGCTATTATGTATATAGATATTTCAGTTCCCACGTCTGTATAGCAAATTATCCCAAAATTTAGTGTCTTAAAATGTAACAACACTGACACAGAACATTCAAGCAACTCTCAAATGTTAAGCACAAGGAAAATGCAATTTTAATAAATATATAGAAAATTTGAATAGATACTTCATTAAGGAAAATATATAAATGACAAATAAGCACATTAGGGTGTGTTCATCATAACTACATACTAGAGAAATGCATCTTATGTCACTGCATTAGATGTCACTGCATATGTATTAGGTTGTTTAAATGGAAACAACTAAATATACCAACTGTTGGTGATGATGTGAAGGACCCTAGAACTCTTACACATTTCTTCTGTAGTCTTAAAAGAGTATTAAACACTTGAAAACTGTTTGGCAGCTTTTAAAAATGTTAACTATATACCTACCATATAACCCAGTGGTTTCCTTTCTAAATATTTACCTACCTGAAATGGAAACTTATGTTTACATTCCTGTATAAACATACATGTAGAAACTTCATTTATAATAAACAAAAACTAGACACAATTGAAATACTCATTAATAAATTTATGAGTTAAATGACAGTATAACCATATTGTGAAATACCATCAACAATAAGAAGGAATGAACTAATGATATTACCACCACATGGATGAATCATAAAATAATAATGTTAAGAGAAAGAACCCAGATCCCTCTCCAAAAAAAGAAGTCAGAGTATAAGATTTGATTAACACAAAATTTCAGAAATTTTAATTAATATAAAATGGCAGAAAGCCAAACAACAGCATTGCCTGGAGACAGAGGGAGTGGGAGTCAGGAAGAGGCAGCAGACACTGATTACATAATCACAAGGGAGGAGGAGGAGGCTCTTGGAGTGATGGATTGTCCTGATGGGGTTTCAGTGTAAGCATATGTTAAAACACATGAAACTGTGCACTGCATAATGTACAGTTTTTCATGTGTCAATCATAGCTTGATAAAGGTATTTAATTTTTAAAATGTAAGAGAAAGTTCTATTCTGGAGAGAAATAAAATATTTGCTTTTATTTTCAGTATGGGTCATTTAATACCAACAAAATATACTTGATATTAATATTTGGGCCAGTCTTTGTGGGAATAGGTTATCTCTGTTCCAATTCAGGTCATCTGGGGAAATGGAATCATCTGAAAATTCCCTCCATCACATGTTCCAGGGTTGAGGCAGACTGTTAGCTGAAGCCATATCTAGATATTTGGGCCAGAATAACAAGAGGTGGCCTCTCTGGAGCTCAGATTCCCCTAAAACATGGTAACTAGTTCCAAGGGAGAACATTCTGAGAGAAAGCCCAGCAGAATCTAAACCACTTTCTATGTCCTAGTTTACAGAAGTCATGCAATGTCATTCACTGAGGTAAACTCAGAGTACGACTCAGCTTCAAGGGGAAAAAACAGACTGTATCTTCTGATGGTGCAGCAGCAAAGCTCTGAAAATACACATGTGATTGGAAACATTTTTGAGATCATTTTTTTTGAAAATGTAATGTGCCAAATGGGATACATAAAGGCGTGATTACAATGCTGTAACTACAAACTAAATGTTTTGGCATAGTTTGATTTTGATACAAAAACAATGAAATTAAAGAGACAGACTGTATTCTAGAATTTTAAAACATGTTCATATTTCCCACAAAACTATAGTAATCCCAGAAGATGAACACAGGAAAAAATCTAGATGATTTCTAGTACAGCAATGTAATTTTTTAGATTGCACACAAAGAAAGGAAGAACATGACAGAATGAAGATAAACTGCACTTCATTAGAATTAAAAAGTTCTGCTCTGCAAAAGACACTGTCAAAGGAATGAAAAGACAAGCTATGGACTGGAACAAAATATGTGCAAAAGACACAGTTAATAAAGGACTGTTATCCAAAATACAAAGAACTCTTAAAACTCAATAATGAGAAAACAACATGGTTTAAAAATGGGCTTAAGACTTTAATAGAAACAGCACCAAAGAAGATAGACAGTTGACAATCAGCATATAAAAAGGTGCTCTACATCACTGATCATGAAGGAAATGCACATTAAAACAATAGTGAGATACCACTACACACCTGTCGAAATGGCCTAAATACAGAAATTGACAGCACCAAGCTGTGGAAAGGGTGTTATATAGCAAAATTACTCATTCACTGCTAGTGAGAATGTAAAACAGTACAAGCTACTGTGGAAGACAGTTTGGTAGTTTCTTACAAAACTAAACATACACTTACTATACAACCCAGGAATCTAGCTCCTTGATACTTGTATTACCTTTCCCATAGTTAGACATAATACCCAACACTCACAACTTAAAGGAGGACAGGTTTAATTTGGTTCATAGTTTGGAGGGAATCAGCTGGTTTCAAGGTAGAAACATCATGGTGGAAGAAAGATGCTCACCTTATGACAGCCAACAAGCATACACAGAGGGAAGATCTGGGGAGGGATCTCCAAAGGCACTCCCCCCACCCAGGGACACACCTCTTCCCACAGCCTAACAACACATTTAGCTATCAGTTCATGGATCAATTCACCCATGAGTACAGCACTCTCATAATCTAATCACCTTTGAAACTCCCCAATGCTGAATACATGAGACTGGGGGCACGCATGTAGGCCTAAACTATAATGTTACCAAGTAAAGTTACCAGAAACTTACATCCACATAAAAGCCTATGCACAGATGTTTATAATGGCTTCTTCATGAATAATTTTCAAGACTTAGAAGCAACAAAGGTATCCTTTAGTAGGTAAACTGATAAACTGTGATACATCCAGGCAACGGATAATTCTACAGTGCCAAAAAGAAATAAGCTATCAAGGCATGAAAAGATATAGAGGACTCATAAATGTACATTACTAAGTGAAAGAAATAAATTGAAAGAGGCTACATAGTGTAGGGTTCCAACTACATGACATTCTTAAAAAGAAAAAATTGTTGAGCCAGTAAAAAAAAATGTGCTTGAAAGGAGCCAGAGGGGCAGGAAGGATGAATAGACAAAATAGAGGATTTTTAGGGTAGTGCCACTATTTTATGTGACACTGTAATGGTGGATATATGTCATAATATATATTTCCAAACCTAGAGAATGTGCAACAGCAAGAGTGAACTGTAATATAGGATTTGAATTTGGGGTGTAATGATGTATCAACATGGGCTGATAGATTTTAGCAAATGTACCATTCTGGTGGAGATATTGATGATGCTATATATGTTGGGGAAGGGGAAACTTCATATTTTCTACTCAATAACACTGTGAATCTAAATTGTTCTAAGTATAAATTCCTTTTTAGAATACTGAAGAAAATGAGAACATATTTTCTATTCTGTTGGAAAGGCTGACAACATGATTCCAGCATCAATGAGCATGCCAAACATAAACTTGGTGTCTCTAAATACATTTCCTCATAAAGAAACTAGGATTCCTAGTTGGAGGAATGGCTATTTCTAGGAATGTTTAAGATGCCAGAAATCAAGAATGTCATCAAAGACTACTAGGACAGTGTCCAAGGGGCTCAGAATTCAAAATGAAGAGGCTACGTTGGCCATTGTTGGGACAATTTGAGCAGAAGAAAAATATTTGCAAGTATTAAAATAGATTAAATATTTTAAAATTTGTGAACTCCTAATTATATCATAAAATTCTTCATTAGAAATACCCATGTATACCACTTCATTATTTGAAAACAATTAAATAAAGGGAAAGAATAAAGCAAGTTTTCTTTACTGTATGAACTATGTCTCAGAGTAAGCAAATAGTTGAGGATAGAAACTTTTTCATTATAGAAGTATTCTAGCTACTAAATAAAGGAGAAATAATTAAATTCATATGGCACCATTTTGTAAACTGTAATTTTAAAATGGGACTAAGCATTGATCATCAAAAGCTATTAACATCTCAGAAAGAAACAACCAGTAATATTTTGTCTAAAGATGAATGTGCCCAACATCAATGAAATAGTCTTTCCAAAGTGATCCAATCTAAATTCTATCAAGCCTTAGCTCTAACTAACAATTTTCAGGAAATACAGGTACCAGAGAGACATGTTAAATGATATGTTCCAATGTCTTTTTAACAGAGGAGAAAAACAATAGACAGAAAGAGAGACAAAGAGAGAAATGGAGAATAACCTATAGTCTGGAAGACAAATAAGAAATGCAGTCATCTATCTCCACAAATGCACCTTATTTATATTTTTATTGTATCCAATAAACTATGAAAAATATGGGACAGACAGGGAAGTATGAACATTGACAAGATACCTGATTATGCAAAACAATTAAGTTAAGCTTTTAGTTCTGATGATGTTATTGTTCTCCTCAGTTCTCTTCTTCTAGCACACATATAACTACACTAAAATATTTTCAGATGAAATTATGTAGTATTCTATAACTGGTATCCAAATAATTTAAAGGAGGGAAGCAGTAAAAGTAGAGTTAGGCTAAGAATGAAACAAATCTAGCAATGAAATGTTCATTATTAATGATGAATGATGGATATATTATCTTTGGATTTATTATTATAGCAGTTTTCTACTTTTCATGTATGTTAAAGACATTCCATAATAAAAAGATTACAAATAAACAGTAAAGTAAATATAGCATCATCTAGCTACCAGACATATTGATTTAACTTTTCTGTTAACACTAAGATTTTGTTTAAAAAAATATTCTGAGGAATTTTAATGAGTAGCCAAGGTTGAGAATAATCTCACTGGGCCATACACATAGATACGGCTGCAAGCCATGAGACAAAGCCATGTAGCCTGTCATTTAGGTGACTGATGCCTTTTAGAAGCCACAATCTTAACACCAACTGGTAGAGTTTGCATGCATCTGAGCACAAGTTTATATACACAAATATAAATATAGTAAACATTCTAGCCTAATAAGAAGACTGGTCAGAGTGCAGAGAGCAGTGTTCTGTGGATTGTTCCCTCTGCCTGGGTGTTTCCAGAGGTGGCTGGACCGGGAGGGACTAGAGCAGTCAAGGCTCAAAGTCATTCAATCAAAGGTGACTTGGGTATTGCTTAAAGTATGCAACAAGCTTATACAGTGTCTGGGATGTTTCCGGCTACAAATAATTACTCTTCATCACTTCCCATGGTAATAGTATTTGATAATACCACAAAGGGCTATTTCCAAGTTCATCTTGATTAATGGCTTTGCATGATGGTTGAAACTGAGCAATACTGAAAAGTGTTCTTTACTCCCAGTCTAGAAAAAAGGGCTTTTGGACCGCCGTCCATCCCATCGCTCCCGGCCCAGAGGAAGGGGTTTCTGAGCTGCTGTCCCACTGCTCCCAGACAAAAGGAAGGGGCTGCTGGGCCGCTGTCCATCCCACCACTCCTGGCCCAGAGGTAGGAGCTTCTGAAACACCATCCCACTGCTCCTGGCCCAGAGGAAGGGGCTTCTGAGCCACTGTCTCACCTCTCCCAGCTCAGAGGAGGTGAGCCGCACTGGTGCCAACAGCACTGCACCACCACCCCACCACCCACGTCAAAATGAGAAGACACATAAATAAGTCTCAAAACCAGACTTCCAGATCACCCACAGCAACCCCAAAGGGAAATGAGATGGAACACTCTGATACTCAACCACCTGGACCCACTGAACTGGCAACAAAAGAGGAAATGGAAAAAATGAAATCAGATATAATTTCTCAGATAACAGCAGAGATTGTGCTCACAGAGCAAGACGTGATTAATAAATCTAGAGAGGAGCTGAGGAACATGATGGAATCCCAACATAGGAAACAAATGGAATCCATAAAACAGATGCAAATAGATTTCCAGGAGATGAAAAATTCCACTGAAAGTCTACACAGCAGAATGAGCCAATGTGAGGACAGAATTTCAGATATAGAAGATAAGATTGCAATTAGTGACCAGGAAAAGAAAAATTGCTTCAAAATTGTAAGGGAACCTGAAAAATCAATCCAGCAGCTGCTAGACAATGCAAAGAAGAATAACATAAGACTGATTGGAGTCAAAGAAGAAACAGGAGAGAGTGCAGACAACATAAAAAAACTCTTCACAGAAGTAATGGCAGAAAACTTCCCAAGGAGGGGAAAACAATGTGACATACAGATAAGTGAGGCATATAGGATTCCAAATATCCTTGATCAAAAAAAAATCTACACATAGGCATAAAACTGTTAAGATTCCAGAAACTCAACAGAAGAACAAAGTTCTACAAGCAGTTAGAGAAAAGAAACAAATCACATACAAAGGAAATACCAGCAAAATCACAGCAGACTTCTCAATACAAATCACCAAGGCAAGAAGAGCTTGGAGTGACATACTCAAAGTCCTAAAAGAAAACAGCCTCCAACCCAGATTGATGTACCCTCCAAAACTATCTTTCAAAATTGATGGAGAAATAAGATATTTCATGACAAAGAGCACCTTAGGAACTTCATGAATACCAAACCAGCACTCCAAAAAATTTTACACAATATCCTAGAAACAGACACTGAGGATCACAATCCCAGGAAGCAAAGGAGAATGAATCCATCTGGTGTGATGAGAAATTAAATGGAAAGGGGGAGAACTCAACAAAAAGAAAAAGTCATGGCAATGATAAGCCAATACAGTTCAGATATAACCATCAATGTTAATGGTCTCAATTCACCAATCAAAAGAAATAGACTGGAAGAATGGGTCAAGGACCAACATCCAACAATATGCTACATACAAGAAACACACTTAATTCAAAAGGAAACTCATAGACTGAAAGTTAAAGGGTGGAAAACCATACTCCATGTGACAGGAACCCGAAAAAAAGCAGGAGTAGCTATCCTCTTGGCAGATCAAGTAGATTTCAAACCAACAATGATTAAGAGAGACAAAGAAGGACACTACATCCTTGTAAAGGGAAGAATCCAAGAGGAAGAGATGACAATCATAAATATCAATGCACCAAACACTAGTGTGCCCAACTATATAAAATAAATACTAATGGACATGGAAAGTCATATATGCACTAATACAATTGTAGTGGGGGATCTCAATACCCCACTGTCACAAATAGATAGATCAACTAGACAAAAAATAAGTAATGAAATACTAGAACTTAATCAAACACTTGAAAAAATAAACTTAACAGATGTTTACAGAGTGTTCCACCCCACAAAATCAGAATACACCTTCTTGTCAGCTGCACATGGGTCATTCTCAAAAATAGACCACATACTCACACATAGAACATGGTTAAGTAAGTGCAAAGGAATTGAAGTTATTCCCTGTATATTATCAGACCATAGTGCAATGAAATTGGAGATCCATAGCAAAAGAAACTGGAAAAATTTCATAAACACATGGAAATTGAACAACACACTTCTGAATAACCAATGGGTCACAGAGGAAATTAAAGAAATCAGACAGATCCTTCAATTAAATGACAATGACAATACAACATGTCGGAATCTATGGGACACAATGAAAGTCTTATGAGGGAAATTCATAGCAGTGAATAGGCATATTAGGAAAACAAAACCAGCCCAATTAAATAACCTGATGCTCAACCTCAAGCTTCTAAAAAAAGAAGAGCAGGACAAACCCAAAGCTTATACAAGGGAGGAAATTATAAAGATCAGAGGAGAAATCAATGCAATGGAGACTAAGAGAATGATACAAAAAAATCAATGAAGCCAAGAGTTGGTTCTTCGAAAGAATCAACAAAATTGAAAAACCCTTAGCCATCCTTATCAGGAAAAGGAAAGAAAAGGCCCAAATCCATGCAATTAGGAATGAAAAAGGTGAAATTACAACACATCAAGCAAAAATCCAGAGGATCATCAATACCTACTTGCACAACCTATACGCCAATAAGGTGGACAACACAGAAGAAATGGACAGATTCCTAGATACATATGAATTACCAAAGTTGAACAAAGAAGACCTAAAAATTCTAAACAACCCAATATGAACCAATGAAATTGAAAATGTAATAAAAAATTTATCAACTAAGAAAAGCCCGGGCTCTGATGGCTTCATTGCTGAATTCTACAAGACATTTAAAGAGGAACTACTGCCACTACAGTTTAAACTCTTCAATGAAATTGAAAGGGAATCAATACTCCTGAATTCATTCCTAGAAGCAAGAATCACCTTGATCCCCAAAGCAGAGAAAGATCCAACCAAAAAGGAGAACTATGGGCAATCTCACTAATGAACAGAGATGCAAAACTCTTTAATAAGATATTGGCAAATAGAATGCAGAAGATCATCAAGAAGATCATACAACCTGACCAAGTGGAATTCATCCCAGGGATGCAGGGATGGTTCAATATACGCAAATCAATCAATGTAATACACTATATCAATAGAGCCAAGGACAAAAACCATGTGATTATCTCCATAGACGCAGAAAAAGCATTTGACAAAATCCAATATGCATTTATGATAAAAACACTACAAAAAATTGGAATAGATGGTCTCTACCTCAAACTGATAGAAGCCATCTATGAAAAACTAACAGCCAGTATCATACTAAATGGTCAAAACCTGAAATCCTTCACACTCAAATCATGAACAAGACGAGGATGTCCACTATCACCACACTTGTTCAATATAGTTTTGGAAACATTAGCCATAGCAATTAGACAAGAGAAAGAAATAAAAGGAATAAAGATAGGAAATGAAGAAGTCAAATTGTCATTATTTGTAGATGACATGATACTGTGTATAGAAGACCCCAAGAACTCCACCGAAAGTCTTCTAGACCTAATAACCAAATTCAGTCAAGTAGCTGGTGACAAGGTCAACACACAAAAATCAATAGCTTTCCTCTACACCAATGATGGACTCACTGAGAGAGAAACAGGGCAAATAGTTCCTTTCACAATAGCATCCAAAAAACTGAAATACCTAGGAATCAACCTAATGAAAGAAATCAAAGACCTCTTCTCTGAAAACCATAGCACTCTGAAAAGAGACATTGACGATTATATCAGAAAATGGACAGACATCCCCTGCTCCTGGGTAGGAAGGATTAATACAGTGAAAATGGCCATACTTTCAAAACTTCTATATAGATTCAATGCAATTCCAAGTGAGATCCCAGCAGCACACTTCATGGACCTTGAGAAAACAATCCAAAAATTCATTTGGAACAAGAAGAGACCCAGAATAGCAAAAGCAAATGTAGGTAGAAGAGACATGGCAGGGGATATCACAGTCCCCAACCTGCAACTATACTACAAACTACTGTGATAAGAACAGCATGGTACTGGCAAAGAAACAGACCTGAGGTCCAATGGAACAGATTAGAAGATGCAGAAACAATGCCAGACACACTCAGCCATCTCATCTTTGATAAAGGAGCCAAATACCCTCACTGGAGGAAAGATAGCCTGTTTAAGAAAAGGTGCTGGAAAAATTGGGCTTCAACTTGCCAAAGATTAAATCTAGACCTATATCTCTCACCATCCACTAAACTAAAATTGAAATGGATTAAAAATCTAAATATTAAAATAGAAACACTGAACCGGCTGGAACAGAGGTTAGGTAGAACTCTTGAAAACATTGGCGTAGGAAAAGATTTTATGAACAAAACCTCAGTTGCCCCTGAACCAGCACAAACAATCAACAAGTGGGATCTCTTCTTATTAAAAAGCTACTGCACAGCAAGAGAAACCACCAGCAGTGTGAAGAGACAACCCACAATGTGGGAAAAAATCTTCACCTGCTGTTCTTCAGACAAAGGTCTACTATCTTGAATCTATAAAGAATTTAAAAAGATCAAACCTCCCAAATTTAAAGACCCAATCCAAAAATGGGCATCTGAAATGAACAGACAGTTCTCAGACAAAGAAGTAGAAATAGCAAATAAATACATGAAAAAATGTTCAACATCACTGGTAATTTGAGAGATGCAAATGAAAACAATTCTGAGATTCCACTTCACTCCAGAAAGAATGGCTGCTATCATGAAATCAACCAATAACAAATGCTGGCAGGGCTGTGGGGAAAGAGGAACCCTGCTCCACTGCTGGTGGGAGTGTAGACTGGTACAAGCACTGTGGAAATCAGTATGGAGATACCTCAAAGAACTAGGACTGGAAGTCCCATTTGACCCAGCTATTCCCCTGCTGGGGATCTTCTCCAAAGAATTAAAAGATTCATACCACAGTGATATATGTGCACCCATGTTCATAGCAGCACAATTTGTAATAGCTAAAACTTAGAAGCAGCCCAAATTCCCATCATCTGGAGACTGGATAAGGAAAATGTGGTTTTTTATATAAAATGGAGTACTACTCAGCCATAAAAAATGAGAAATTAGAGACATTTATAGCTAAGTGGATGCTCATTGAGGCAATACTCTTAAGTGAAATCAATAGGACACACATGTGTAAATACCGAATAGTTTCTCTCGTGTGAGAAACTGAACATGTAAGTAAGGACTAAAATGTATAATAGATAATGTGAAATAGGAAGAAAAGGGGCAATGGGAAAGGGGAAGTGGGAGGGGTAGTGGAAAGGAAAGAAGGAAATGGAATTAATATGAGAAAATGGAACAATAGGAACAAAATCTTTGTAAATAGGGAGGAATGGAGGGGTTGAAGGGAGGGCTGGGCAAGGGTGAAAAATAAGAACCAAGAAAGATTATGTAAACATGAAAATTTCCAATGATGAATGTCATTATATTGTATACCTAAAATGTACCAATGATTAGAATGAATAATCGATAATGCAAAATAGGAAGAAAAGGTCCAAAGCGGTAGGGGAAGTCGGAGGGGCAGGGGAAAGGAAAGAAGGAAAAGGAAAAATGATGAGAAATGGAAAAAATGAAAATGAAGTCTTTGTAAATAGGGAAGGGTGGAGGGGATGAAGGGAGGGTTAGGAATGGAGAAAAAATAAGAACCAAGATGCATCATGTAAAGGTACAAGCTCCCAATGAGAAATGTAAATGTCTTGTAGACCTAAAATGTACCAATGAAAGAATTTAAGTAATAAAAAAAGAAGAAATTGAGCAATACTTATTCACAGAAAATTAAAACACCTTGTTTTTCTTACTTCAAAATGTTATACATATTGGTATTGTTCTCCCTGTTAACCAATACCAATAAAAGCCTGAATCTTGAGAAGCCACCTTTTATTAACACTATTATCCAAAAACCACTCTAGCAATAGCTTCTCAGCCTTTTGGCTAAGATCAAGTGCAAAAATCACTTTTCCAAATTTAATATAAGAGTAATTTTTCCAAAACAATTTAAAAATAAGACAAAGAAGGCCGTCCTCAAAATATAGTATATCTTGGAGTCCTCGGTAAGTTAGCTTTAAGGGTTTTGTCCTCTAAATTATTTTTCTGTTAATTTTTCTACTTACAGTATACCTCAGGAAAATATAAGTTTGAAAGTATCAAATATTGCTGATGCATGTTCCAAAGACTGGTTGAAGACTTGCTTTTCCTTTAAAGCAAATTCAAGAAGCCACAAGTTTAATCACAATCCCACAAAGCAGCACACATCCAACCAGGATCTAAGCGATGAAGTCAGAACCTTGTCAAAACTGGGGAACTGGATCTTTTCAGGAGCTGGACGTGGTCACCCCATTATCTCATCCCAGAAGGCTGAGGGGACTTGGGTCTGACATCTGACCCAACAAGTGATCTTCATTCCTAACTTCAAGGTCCCTACTACAAGTACTGATGCTTCTCCTTTGCCAAATGTACAGTACTCAAAGCTTCACTAGGAGACAAGAGCAGGCCCTTAATTTTCCTCTACAGACTTCCCTAGAATGCCTTCATAAAAGCTCTATGTAAAAAATCAAAAGTGTGTGTTACAGTAATTTTGTTTTTCAGGGTCCTTATACAAGAGTGTGTATTAGTACTGCAAAGAGCACAGGCTTTGTTTGGTTAGGCTAGTTGAGTAATTGCAAATATTCTTTTAGTTCCTTGAATTCTAATATATGGATAGGAAAAGATTAAAAGATATTATACAGTGTCTTACACACAGTAAATGTTAAATCAATTTACTCACCAATTTATCCACCCTAATTAGAAGGACTGTCCCTACAAACGAATGCAAGCCTTGCTATCGAATGCTTTGGTAACCTAGATAGAATTCCTCAAAATGTATTTCAGAGATACGTTTGGTACACTATTAGATGCTCCACAGAGCCAGTGAGGGTACCATACTAGTGGTTTTAGTCAAATTAGTTTGGAAAATATTGGGTTAGAACCTTTATAAATGCTTAGAATGTTGCAACTATTAATGCCCACTGTGACTCTTAGAAAGGAGAGGCAAAGCGGGCTATATTTCTCAGTGTTTTGGGCAATGAAAATCTTGCTGTGGGGACCATCTGTGAACACTCTGAGGGGCTAATATTCCATGAAGCACACTGTGGAAAACACTGGTCTTGGGAACTAGACTGACAAAGGCAGTGGGCAATCATGGTTGCCCCAAGGACAACAATGCTTTCCTTGTATCTTTTCTGTTCATGGCATTGCTCATAAACACCATGGAGATGAGATATTTTCAGCAATTCCATCAGAGATATTAGATTTTTAAAAAATTTTTGTATCTAGAAGACTAAAAGTAACTTGTTCACTTTTGTGAACAATACACAAAGTGATTACAGTACTTCCTACTTGACAAATGAGCATGATTTCTAAAGTACATGGGTCACTTAAGTCAGAAGTATAATTATCTGGACAAAAATGAATTTGCTGTTTTTATTCTTTTAATAGACTGTTTAAAAGTAGGTTTGAAAGGTGGGGATTTAGCTCAGTGGTGCCGCTGCCTGCCTCTCAAGCGTAAGGTCCCGAGTTCAATCCCCAGTAATAAAAAATAAATAAATAAACTAATTAAAGTAGGTTTGGGAGAATGCAGGATCATAGAAATTCAAATTTTATAAATGTTGGCTTGGATACATATAAATAACTTTTCCAAAAAGGTAATTTGGTTTAATTTGTAAAATACCTGGTGCATACCTGCTATACATCAGTTACTGGTTAGTAAACCAACAATAGTAAAAGATGTGTTTCTTTTAGGATATTCTTAGTATAATGAATCTATATTGTGAGCTTCCATATTATACAGAAGCCTGTGCTGGAGCTTCAGATAATCATTCACGTTAAGCCTCTGCCACATCTGCGATTCTGGCATAATGCAACATTGTAGTTTCAACTCTGCTTGGCAATGGCATTGCAAAACACCATTCTAACTACTGCGCAAAAGGGACAGAGTATGTGTCAGTTGCCAGAGCAACTCCTCGGTGTACGGTTCAGGTCCAGAGCAGCTGTGGTCTCCTCTGGGTGAAGCAGAAAAACAAGGTCATTTGGATTGGACTGGCTTCTAATTTACATTTTCAAGTGAGAGACATATAAATTAACCATGCCCAGATGATTACAAGCATGTTCAAAGTTCGAGAAGCTTAAGGAATCCCAGTTTGTCAGGTGACTGCAGTCTCCCTGACAGATGGAATTTTAAGGCAGTGCTCAAGGTTCCTGTCCCTGGTGTACACCCTTTATGTAACCTCCTCCTTGAGCACACAGATGGGGCTATGAATATGAATATGTAGGATTACACTCCCATGATTGAGTTACATTATCTAACAAAGGCGGAGGGATTTTGCAGATGTACTTAAGGGGTCTCAAACAAGTCAAATATTAAATTAATCACTGGGAAAATTAATCTACGCAGACTTGACCTAACGGAGTGAGCCCCATTGGGGGCTGGACCATTCATGAAGGAAGAAAATAGAGGCCAGACCAAGATACATCATGTACAGGTACAAGGACCCAATGATAAATGTAAATGTATCGTACACCTAAAATGTACCAATAAAAGAATTTAAGGAAAAATAGAAAGAAAGAAAGAAAGAAAGAAAGAAAGAAAGAAAGAAAGAAAGAAAGAAAGAAAGAAAGAAGGAATAGAAGCCAGAAAGATTCTCCAACAGTTTTAGAAAAGTAAACTGTCACATAACAGAGAGGGCCAGGTGGTGGGAAATTTCATCACATAATCTTTTCTGACAGTGTCCTTTCCATCCAAGTTTAATACATTGTCACACACGTACATGATGTATCCACTCGAGTCCAGGCAAGAGACAGAAACCACGGATCATTTAATATGAACATGTGTTAACTAGATAAATAGCAGTTAGCTTGGTAAATGAAAAGATAGGAAGAGCTTGCTGTTATATAACAGCTAGTACCTGCAAAAGACACCTGGCGAGGAAACAAAGGGAAGAGATTGGAAGCATTAAAACTTATAAAGGTCCCTGTGAAGCTGAAACTCAGACATCTGAGGAAGTACTGCTGGCCAGCTGGGGTCTCTGTCCTTGGAAGAAGATATCATGGAACTGGGGCCCAGCTCTCTAAAGAGGGGACAAAGAAGATTATTCTTGAAGTGCTGGGAAATGTGAAACTGAATTCAGCTGCTGCTGTTGCTGTAGATTGTCTGAAAAAATGAGACTGGAGTGACACTCCTAAAAAAAAAAGGCAAGAAGTTCAGGGAAAGTAACCAGGAAGACGAGTCTCCTCCCTCCTGCAGATCTGTGGACTCCCTCTAGCGGCTCCTATTGGCAGAGCCTCACATAGAGCCAGCTAGAAGATGACACGTGGTTTCAGAGTCGCTGTCCAGCATTGCAAGGTGGATATAGAAGGATGAATTAGGAAGGGAGAAAAAATGATGTGATAATTTTGATATGCATGGCTTGTAATATTTTCTTGTGTCTTATTCCACCTCACAGAACAGCTTCCAAGCATTCTCTTGCCTGGAAATCCAAAATGAAATTTCCCCAAAATGATATGAAGCTCACATAGAGTTCATGAAGCTGCTACAAAATAAATGCTGCCATGACCAAAGCCACTGTCCCCTTGATCTGCTACCACCGAACTCCCAAAGCGCCTAAGACCTGAAAGTCTTCTGTTCTGCCCCAGACATTTTGCCTGGGTTCTCAGGACCTGGAAAGCACATTATGGACTCAGCTACAATGAGCAGACAGATGCCCTCTCCTATGTTACCCTTAATTTCATGGGTTGCCTTGTGCTCACACTGTGCAGACAGAGTGTAGAGAAATTTGCACCTGAAAATTCTCCCTCTTCCTCTCATTCCATCGAACTGGTCATGATTTCCTGGTACTGGTTAGAAATTTATCAAAGGAAGAGACACCATTGTAAGACTTCATCCTTGGACCATAATTCTGGATCTCTTTTTCCCTTATGGTGGATGATATCTATTCTTTAATGCAAATGGTGCCGAGACAAATTTATGTGTAGATCATGAGCATCCTTGGATTTAATTGAGACCACAACCTCTGCCATTTAGGATAGTAGGCTATATGATGTGGAAAGAACATTTTAAAAGGCAAAATAGTTTAATAATTACAAGCAGTCTCTAGAGACTAACTACTGGCATTTGAAGTCTGGCCCCATGTGAGACCTTGGATAAATACGTTATTGCCTGAGTCTGCTCATGCTGCTATAGGAAAATACCATAGACTCAGTGGCTTACTAAAAACAAAAACAGTTATTCCTCACAGTCTAGAAGCTAGAAAGTCCAAGATAAAGGAAGAGAAAACTCTGAGTCTGGTGAGGGTCTTCTTGTTGATGACTCCATATATAGTGCCTCCTCACTGTGTTTTAACATGTTGGAAGGGGAAAGGGGTTTATATTGCATCTTTTACAAGATCACTAATCTCATTCATGAGGCCTTCAACCTCATGATGTAATCACCTCCCAGAACTTCAGCTCCTAACATCATTATCTTGGAGGTTAGGATTTTATAGTGTGAATTTAGGAAAAGGCATAAATGTTCAGAGCATAGGAATTATCTTCTTTGGGTCTTGGATTTCTCAACTTTAAAATGTGGATGTTTACAATAGTGTCACATAAGATCACTGTGGGAATAAATGTGTTAATATAGGTAAAGTATTTGGAAGGTTGCCTACCACCTAAAGTGCTTCATAAGTGGAAACTGTCCTTATTTTGTGTTCCTAAATGTCATTCCAAAAATTATCACACCAAGGGAACTCTGATTCAGCACCAAGATCTTTCTCTCATCCATCTGAAATTTAAATGGAGTTCCTTAGGAATCTGTAATGTGTTCACTTTTTTCCTGGTCATTTTCTTCACTGAGTGATCTCACCCTTTACCATGACTATCATCATTTATGTATCTTCAACTCAAAAATTTATTTCTGACACACAGGTCATTGTTTTTATCTTTAAATATATGCATACCGCATTATCTGCCTGAGGTATCCACTTTGATGGGCTCTAAGTGTCTGAAAATCAACACGTCCACAACTAAGTCCTTCAGTCCAGTCACCCTCCAAGTTACTTCTTCCTGGTCTTTTCTTTCTCTGTAAATTGTACCACACTACCTGCAGGTGCTCTACTTAGAAATTTAAGGGTCTCTTAGGATTTATTTTCCTTCACTAATGTCCTACAAACTTCATATTTTTCAATCATTTTTCTCCAAATTACAGTGTGATCCATGCATTTCTCTTCTCATAATACCATGATTATTTCTTACATAAACTATTACTTTTACTCTCCACCAGCACAGTTGTTCTGCACCAGTTAGTCAGAATAATAACTTCAAGGTATGGATTGTGTTGTGAAGCTCCTCTTGTTAGACCTCATGATAGATTCACAATGCAGTGGCTTCCAGTGAACTCTTGTGATGTGATTCCTTTACTTTGCAGCCTTTGAAAAATTCCTGGACATCTTTCAGTCCTTGAAACTAACAGGACCTTCCCTGCCATAGGATTATTTTTTTGTACTGGGGATAAAACTCAGGACCTTGTGCTTGTGAGGTAGGCGCCAGAACCACTGAGCTAAATCCCTGGCCCCTTCTTGCCATAGGATCTTCATTCATACTGCTTGGAATGTACTTTCTCTTATTGAACTGACTCACTTTCATCTTATGGTCTTAGCATAAGTGTCAACTTCCTGGAAATATCTTTTGTGATCACATCATATAAAGTGATTCCTTCAGCTACAATCTCATTCCTGCTGCAATATTCTCCACCATGTTTCTTCATTCCCTTTAATACATGCTCAGCAATCAGTTACCACCTACCTGATTATTAGCTCTCTGCATCATTATTTTTCTTTCCACACAAGAACTTCTCTGAATACTTTTTTGCCTCACCACTCTATATTCTGCTACTAGCTCAGTGTCAAATTCACGATTTTTTTTTTTTTTGGTACCAGGGATCGAACTCGAGACCTTGCACTTGCGAGGCAGGTGCCGGGAACCACTGAGCTAAATCCCCGGCCCTCAAATCCACAATATTAATTGGAAAAATACTTGTTGAATGGATGAATCAATCAACATATCATATGTCTTCCCCCTATAAGTGTGTTTTGATAAAAACAGAATTAACTACCCATGCAGAAAGTAGAAATAATAAGACTTGTAGTGAAATGTTACAGCATCATATTTTAAAATATTCCTGTCATTAAAAAGTTTAAATTTATATTCCCTACCTTTGAATTACAGAAATGTCCAGATCATTAATAAGCAGACTCCCCAGGGTTTCATATTGTATGTAGTTTCCTTCTTACATTATCAATAGCTTTCATGTTTTGAATCTTTCACTTCTGGAGAAAGCCACAGCTCCTACTTCAAATTAAATAAATTTGCAATTCTTAGAACAAAGGCAGAATATGCTATTTCTGGATCAACCAGTAATCTCGTTCATTGATATTACTATAAGGAACCATTCCAGGCACAAGGATGGTTGCCCTCAATATCTTGGGCCAATGCCTCTCCCCTCTTTCATCTCAGGCCGTATGACACAGGCTTCAGTGTGGAACCTTTCCCTTCCTACTTTGCTGAGATGGTTCTCCTAGCAAATGTCTTGATAAAAACTTTATAAGTACAATCTTTAAATAAAGAGATCAAAATTTTCAGTGCACGTGTGCCATAGTTATTTATACTTGAACCAAGGAACAAGGACTGATGTATGCAAAGACTGAAGGTGAGATCCTGATGCCTCTGACAAAGCTTCTCACGTAGAAGCATCTCCCAGTCATGCCTCACAAAGCCTCTTCTCAATAGGACTATGCCTGACTTTTCCATTGAAAATGAAATATTCACTGTGGCCCTCACTGCCCTCGTTGCCCATCACTGTTCCTCCTTTCTACCTAAGCCACATTTTTAGGGGAAAAATTATGTTCATTCCATGTGTTTTGCTCTTTCCTAAAAGCACTTCTTTCCTACAGCAGCACATAGCTAATGACTGACGAGTGTAGACTAGAATGATCTGACTCCAGCGGAACCTGAGCACACTCCCAAGGACCACATCCATTTGAGGCTCCTTGTGGGTCAGCCCAGACCTTCACTGAGCCTTCACCAAAATCACATTCACCATCTACCCAACCCTCTTCCCCGTCTCTTCCTTCCTTCGCTAGTGGTTCTCTCCAATAGGCCTATATCACCCTATACCCTAATTTCTATCTTAGAACTCTGCTGCCTGGGAAACCCCATCTAGGACCTCAGCCTTCAATAATATGAGCATCCTGTAACTCTCATAATATTACTCTTAACAATTGGAATTTTACATGAATGCATGTAATTATTTAATCATGTCATGTGTCCTGCATGAAGAGCTATGCTCCATGAAACAAGAACTGTGGCATTGTTTTGCCCTTTATTATTTATTCAGTATTCACCATAGTGTAAATGGCACATAGTAGATGTTTGGTGAATAGGCAATTGTTGCATAGTATATGAATGATTAAATACAGAAGTTTATAATTCACCCAATAATGAATTCACCTGATAATTCACCATTAGAAATTCATCTCTTTGGACTAAGTTATTGTGTTTCTGCTTAAAAGGTAATTAACCCTTATATTCATTGAGTAAATGTATAATGTATCAGCTTGCTAGCCCAAAAACATTAAGACTTCTAGGTAGAAAAACTTAATAAGGGGCTCAGGCAGGAGGTTTAGTAGAAGAAAAGAGCTGAATGTTCATGGAAGCAACCACAACCTAATGTAATTCAAAAGAAAAAAGCATGGAATTTGGACTCAGTCAAAGGTGAATTTTAAGGCCAGACTTTATTACTTACATGTGATCAGTAGTAACAATTCAAGGGGTTCCAGTTGGGAAACACTGGGGCAAAAAATGAGCTTATGATAAATATTGGTCTCTTCTACTACTCCATCCTCCTCCACCTACTTTGCATCTCTTTCTGAAAATTGCTGCCAATGAAATTGCCTCATCTGAATGATAAGAGAAAGAAAGCCAAGCCAATCTGGAGCTGTAGTTTGGCCCCTTTAATTTACTTTGTCTTTCTTTTTAAATCTTTCCAGTTTCAAATTTATGTCAGTGAGTTTGCTCGTCATCACACAATCCTTGGAATGGTTGCTATTGAATCTGGACAGGAGTAATGAACTGAAACAAAGTATCATGGCAGAGCTATGCAAATTGACCCATACCTAAATCAAACTAACAGGCAAGCTTCTCACCCAAGTGCCAACTAATTTACTTCATGCTCCTGGATATTGATTCTACATGGAGTGGTGGGAAATCTGTCATGCTTAAGATGCCATCTGTTCCAACTGCCAGTGAAAGTTACTTTTCCCTTCCAAATCTGTTGGTGAATTGCTTATCCCTTATTTCCCACAGGTTTTCAGAAGCTTGGTTAAATTCCGAGTCTACATTGGACAAAGACTCCAATCTATTTGTTTTCATTACTTCTAACAATTGACTAAATTTTGTAATTCTAGTCAGGCATGTCCCTTCAGCCACAGATACAAAAACGAATGGAGGAAAAGAGACTTGTGGCAGAAGAACTAGGGATTTTTGTGCAGAAGGCAGCTGGATTTGTAGACAAGTCAACCCCAAGTGTTACAGAGATTAGACTCCATGATGGCCTAGAGGAACTGAACAACAGAGACCAATTTGTTAGCAGAAAAGGCCAGAAAACTTTCAAAGAAAAGTCTGTGCCTTAAAAAAATAGATCAAGACAAATCCTCCAAGAAAAATTATGGAAATTCTACTTTCTGGAACACTGGAGTTCTATCAAATTCTGTGGCTGGTGCTGGTGTAAATCAAGTTACTTGTACTGACCAAAAAATGAACTGGTAATATATTTTCATACTAGATCTCAATAAACCAAATGAGTGAGGGATCTACATTAATACTGGCAGTGAAATGAATTCTAAAAAATTAAGTGGTTAGGGAATTTTTAAATCATACAATTCCATTTACTTCTCAAAAGTGCTCAAAAAACTCACTTTGTTTCAAAAATTATCACTCTATTCAAAATGTACATTTTGTTCCAGTTTTTAAAGTCTCTAAAGACAATAGTCACAGATTCTTCAGAAAAGAAAAAGAAAACAAATGGGTTGTTAGATGTTCTCACCTTTTCCTAGTGTCAGTTAACCTAAAGTTCACAGGATAATTAGCTGTTAACACCTAATTTAACTGTGGTTGGTGAATTTTTTTATATAGATATATTTAGACGTGAAAGCAATTCACCTGGTGTTAAGACTTTGGCTTATTTGGAGCCGTGATGTATAGAGGAGAATAGGATTTGAGACATGAATAATATATCCAAAGTTCATAATACGAAAAGCTTAATCATTTAAGAGTTTAATTGGTGAGCTTGTCAAAAGTAGGCATCCAGTTACTGTACAGTGGTAATTGCTAGATTTGAATGGCCTTAAATTATTAAAATTACATGTCTCTGAAAGACAGTTTGAACAATTAGACACCCAGTAATAGGTTAAGCAAGGAGACAATTGGACACAATGTGGTGCCTAACCCTGTAGTCCAGCCCCCTGGAATAAGTACAAATTCAGTAGTACACATCCGTTGGAATAGCTTCTTTGGCCACCCGGCTGCTGTTTAAAGTCCTTAAACAAAGGGTCCTGTGATGTCCTTATGTTTTCAAGACAAAAGAGAGGGACTAATATAGAGTCCTCACAACTACCCTTTTCAGTCAATTCATTTGTATTTTAGTAATATTCATGTCTATTGCTGAAATAATAAACATTAACTTTAGAAAGTTGAAGAAGAAAATTAAAGGCAGACATATTCTTCCTCACAGAAATAAAATGTTGGTGAATACATTCTTTCCACATGCAGAAACATATGTACAAAATTATTTATCAAATGGAACCTGGGCATGGTGGTGCATGCCTGTTACTCCAGTACTCTGAGAGGCTGAGGCAAGAGGATCATGAAGTTAACCCCAGCTTGAGCAACTTAGCAACTTAGCAAGACCCTGTCTCAAAACAAAATAATAAAAAATAAAAATAGGATTGCAGACATAGTTCAGTGTGAGGACCCTGTGTTCATTCTCTAGCACCACCAAAACAATGTTCTTGATGTTACTTCAAGGAATAAATTTTTCTTGATATACCTTGAGAATTTTCATCTGACATAAAATATTTTCTTGAGCAAGATTTTCTATATTTTCATCAACAAATATTTTTCAGAATATGATGAGTACTAACATGGATGCCTAGAAAGGTAAAGAAAGGGAGATTGGAGGGACATTATTGAGAGTGCTACAGGAGGACATCTCTGACCTTGTGATCTTTGCATGGAAACCTGAAGCACAGTGCTGAATCCCTGGCCAAGTGAGCACCGCGTGTGTTGGAGAAGGCAGCTGAGGTGGAGTCTGCAGGGGAGATCAAGGGCCAGGAAATGAGCTGCAGTAGGAGATGAGTGATGCAGAATGTTGGGCATAGAGATGCTGCATACATCAACAGGTTATATCGTGTGTGTGGCTCTGTGTGTGTGTGTGTGTGTGTGTGTGTGTGTTGCCATTGTGAAGATATTGTTTTTAGTAAAATGAAGAGACACAGAAGGGGGTTATAAGCAAAAGAATAACACAACCATATTTCTATTTTAACAAATCAACTTTTCTTCCCTGTGGTTGATAAAGTATGTAGTGTGCAAAAGGAACCCCACACATAAAACATGGAAAAATGCACAGCAATGATCTAGGTTAGAACAAATGAAGGCCTAGCTGTGTGGACAGAGAGACACAGTTGAGTTCTGGATACATTCTGAAGGTACAGGACAGCTAATACAGGTGCTGATGGGATAGGTATGAAACATGAGAAATACAAAATATAAGAAAAAGTGAGGAGACAAGAATAATTTCAAAATACTTGATGGGAAAATTGACATTAAAAAAAAAGGCAAGAGTGAATTAACTTCCTATAAGTAAACATTTTAGCCGTATGGGCCATATATTTCTATCATAAGTATTCAACTGTGATGTTACAACATTAAAGTAGCCATACTCAATGAAAAAGCCATTAAGTGAGGCTGCTATCTGACAAAACATTAATTACAAAAAAGATAGAGGGGCTGAATTGACCCAGAGCCTGGTTTGCTGATCCTTTAATCTATCATATTTATGCATGTGGTATATACTATTTCTTTATTGTCCAGAAAAACAAAAATACCTGAGTTTTAATCCTACTGTGTTAATCATTCCATTTCCCTCTCCAATCTGTCTACTGTCTTTTACTTCACAGGTAGATATGTGTGTGTGTCTACGTGCACGTGTATGGGTTCCAGAATTTTTTAGTTGGAGTCAGTGGAATATAGAGATAGATTTATAGTGAGCTTATTCAATTAGAATCTTGATTTTTGAATAGCATAGCACTCATTTCTTGAATTCCTTGGCAAAATCTCTCTTGTTTCTGGAATATACTTTCATATACTTTTTATATGTTTATATTTTTATATGTTATACTTTTTATATGTTGCTGGATTTATTTTGTTAATATTTTATTAAGCATATTTGCATCAATGTGCATAAGAGATATGGTTATGTAGTTTTCTTATTCTGTACTGCCTTTACCTTCTGGTTTTATATAATAGGAATACTGACCTCATAAGATCAGTTAAAAAACTTGCCCTTCTTAATTTTCTGAAAGAGTTTGTACAGAATGTGTATAATTTCTACTGTGTTTGATATCATTTACCTATAAAGCCATTTAATTCTACAAGTATTTTGTTAAATAGATAAGCATATAATATCTAGAGTCAATTCTGGTAACTTATTCCTTTCAAAATTGTTGATTTTATATAAGTTTTTTAATAAATTGCATAAAAATTTTACTAATAATATTCTATGCTTATGTGAAAATAAAAGAAAATTTCATTTTTTAACATATTTAGGATGCATAGTTCTTTTGTTCATGATACCATAATTCATCTTCTCTCTTTATCTTGTTCAGTCTAACTAGACATTTATCAATTTTATTGATTATTTTTAAGAAACTACTAGTTTCATTGATTTCTTCTATTAGTTTTAAATATTTTTGTAATTTCACTATTTCCTTTCTTATACGTATTGTGAGTCTAATTTGTTCTTTTTTCTCCCCCCTTTAAATTGGAAACTTAGATAACTGATGTTAGAGCTCATCATTTTCAAATTTAAATATATATAACTAGAAATTTCCATTGAAGCACTGATTTAGGTGCACTGCATAAATCTGTATATGTTGCATTTCCTTTTACATTAACTTAAAAATCAATTTTCAAGTTTTCTTGGACTTATTATTTGAAACTGTGTAGCTTAACTTATAAATATTTTGTGATTTTCAAGATATTCTTCTGTTAGTGATACTTATTTTAATTCTATATGGTCAGAGAATATGATCTGTATTTTCAATACTTTTAAATTTACACTTATTTTTATTTCTAAAAATATAGTCTATTTTAACAAACATTCCAGGTACATTTGAAAAACATTTAAAATAGTTACTTTGTTACTTGTAGTGGAATATTTAATAAATTTCTATTAAAGTGAGTCAGTTAATCATTTTGTTTAAATCTATTATATCTTTTCTGATTTTGTGTTTACTTATTTTATCAAGTACTGAGAAACAAGTTTTGAAATCTCTAACTGTAATTCTGAAATTGCCTAATTCTCCTTTCAGTTTTATCAGTTTTTCTTCGTACATTTTTATGTTCAGTTATCGTGTACATAAACATCTGTTTAGTATGTATTATTGATTAACTAAAATATTTATCATTATGAAATGGCTCCCTCTGTCCCTTATAATATTCTTTATGCTTTTCTGATATGAATATAGCCACTCCAATTTTATTATAGTGTTTGTATGGAACATTCTTTACCATCATTTTCTTTGTAATTTGTCTGCCTTTTTATATTAAAAAGTAGTTTTCTTGTAGACAACGTACAACTAGGCCTTGGTTATTTTATTCAGTCTAACTCCTGCTTCTGTTTGAAATAATTGTCCATAAATATTTACTATAACTACTAATTATAATGAGACAATCAGCATTTTGATTCTTTTTTTTCCCCCCCTATTTTCCATTTTTATGGGCAAGCATTGTTTTTCCTATGTATCATCAACGGAGAAGTGCAAACTCACCAGGAAATCATTTTTATCCATAGATTCAAGGTTGAAGCTTTGCCAAAAACTATGACAACAGAGCAAATATTGAAGTCACAGACAAGAGATGTATAAGAAAGAAAGTAAGAGAAGAGCTGGCTTAGAAGTAAAGAAAGAGCTGTACAAAGAATGGATTGTGGAACCTGATGATGTTCATATATAATTGGAGCCCAGCACCTTGAGGGACTAAATAACAAAGTTAGAAGTAGTCACACAGGTTTTGGAAAGTGTGTCGCTATTGGTAAAGAAAAGTTTTAGGTTGATATCTAATTCTGCATTGAAAGTTCAAGTAGATGGAAAGAATGTAACTTTCAATATGTTGCAAGTATTTAAATTTTAACATAACACTGTACTTTAAAATGTAATATACAAAGTATATTTATGATAGCAATTTAATACATACCATAAATTTTTAAAATGTGAATAATCCCCCCTTTAACAGATTAATATATCATTGCTCTTCATCATTAATTTATATTTCCCATTTCACTTCTGCCACAGAATTTTATCACTGTGATAAATATTTTTATGTATGAAAGTCTTTACTTATCACCCTACTTATTTCTCTGCAGCAAAAATTAATTCCTTATGCTTATATGGATCTAAAATAATTTTTCTTAAATTTGTGTTAAGGTTTTTTCTGGATTCAGTTATTCTGCAATTTTGGGTAGTGGCCAGTTGATTAAAACTTATACCAACCCAGTTTCCTGCAAGTTCTCTGCCTTCAAAAAAGAGCTAATAAATCATTTTAAATTATAGATTTTATATGATTTCAGATATATAATTCTGTAATTGTATTTTTCTCAATACATGTAATTGAGAAAAACTGATATGACCTTTCTTAAATTTCCACTTATTCATATAAATTTCTGCAGTTTTTAAACTGTGAAGCACAAACAAATGAGAATACAGGAATAGATATGATACTAAACTCCCATCATTCAATTAATAAATAATATTTGCCCATAAAATGCCTTTTTAAGCTCTAATCCATTTTATTAAGAAATGCACTATTAAGGAAATTTTACATTTTATCTTCAAAAAATTATCAAAATGGGTGATATAATGTTCCCATAAATTGGCTACTATTAAGAATTGTACAATAATTAAACCCAGAAAAAATTAATATAAATTTACAAATTAATCTAAATACATGAATTTTAAAACTAAATTTTGTTGGGCCGGGTATTTAGCTCAGTGATGCCGCCGCCTGCCTTGCAACCGCAAGGTCCCGAGTTCGATCCCTGGTACAAAAAAAATTTTAAAATAAATTTTGTTGATGAAATATAAATATTACCAAAAAAACACTTTCAAGTATAAAAATATATCATAAATTTTGAGTAGCTTTTAATTAGTAGGCAAAATAATGGACCCCCCCCCCAAAAAAAAATGTCCACAATCTAATCTCTGGAACCTGTTAATATGTTATCTCACGTGGAAAAAGGGACTTTGCAGATGTAATTAAATCAAGGGTCTTGAAATGAGGAAATTATCTCAGATTACTTGGGTAGGCCTAATGTAACCACGAGTTTCCTTATAAGAGGGAACCAAGTTTCAAAGTCTTATTCCATGGAATTTTGAAAAGTCTAGGAAATACATTCTGCTTGTACAAACCCTCTAAAAGGAACGTGGCTTTGCCAACATCTTGATTTTAGCTCCCTAAGACCCATTTTGGACTTCTGAGCTCCAGAACTAAAAATCATAAATGTGTGCTGCTCTAATTCATCATGCTTGAGGTAACTTTTTATGGCAGTAATAAGAAATTAATATAGGTAGTGGAATAGGAGAAAGGCTTTGTGCAAGAGATAGAAAAAGACAATATACAAGATGCTAACTATAAGCACCTTCTCAAACTCATGTATTTCAGAAAAAGGAATACATGAATGTTGGGAGTTTGGACAATTATTTTCTTAAATTACCTAGGAATTATTTCGAAAGTGTTTTGTGAGGAAAGGTACTTCAATTTAAGCAACACTATTTATAGGAGCTAGCCATGAGAGTGTGGCGCTAAAATACACTAGGGGAAAAGATAGTGGAGGAGAACTCAAGCACTTAAAAGGTCAGGACTTGCCTGGAGTCTGTGATACACAATAGTCCCTACACTCTGGGAGACCTAGGTGGGAGGATGTATAAGTTCAAGCCCAGCCTGGGTAACTTAGTGAGAACTTGTCTCAAAAAATATAAAACGCTCAGTGCTAAGGCCCTCAGTTCAACCCCCAGTGCCATTAAAACAAAACGAAACCAAAAAAAGACTTAAAAAGAAGGACCAAAGTGAGCAGTGATCATATATAGCAGTGGTGAGCACGTCTGTTATTGTGTCTTTCTTTTAATACAAAAGTTGTTGATGTACGAGTTGTTTTTTCTAAACTACCCTCAGGATTCAGGTTTAGTTGCTGTGTTGGTACTTTGCAATAAATGAATGGATTTGGGGTTGAAGTTTGGGTACTCAGCCTCTAAAGGTTTAGGAACTGATCTGTAGGAATAATGAATTAAAATGGAATATATTATGGTTTAGATCTAGAATGTCCCCCAAAATAATCATACACGTGGAAGATGATTGGATCACAGCACTAGACTCATCGGTGGATTTACCCATTGATGAATTCAGTAGCTGAAGGTGCCATTGGGATGAGAAGCTGATTGGATGTGGGTCACTGAGGGCGTGACCTGGAAGGGTGCAGCTCCCTGCTTGGCCCCTCCCTTCTCTCTCTGCTTCCTGCCTGCCGTAGGGTGAGCCTCTGCCCAACTCCAAGCCCTTCCACCATGGCGTTCTGTCTTGGAGCTGGCCAGCCATGGAATGAACCCACTGACATTGTGAACCAAAGTAAACCTCTCCTCCTTTAAGCTGCAGGGGTCAGGGCACCGCCCCCCCTTCATTAAGAACATGACTAAAACAGAATATAATGGAAATGTTTTCAGAAGCATGACTGAGACCCAAGAGCTAAAATCAGAAGGAATGAGAGGTGGTAACAGAGGAGTTTATATCAAGAATAGCAGTAGGTGGTATCCATTGAATGTAAGATGTATTTTAAATCTTTATTAATCACATAAATTGTCTCCAAGTTTTCTAACTATTCATAATGGTAAAGTGAATGCACATATTTTTAACTTTATTTTTTATTTCTTCTTAGAGAAAACTCTCAGATATTTATTACTCTGTCACAGTGTATTCACATTTTTAAGGGTTGTATTCTTTATCTGAAAATTTCCACATCAGAAATACTTATAAATTTATCATCGTTTCTCGGCCTTTTGGCTAAGATCAAGTGTAGAAATACTTATAAATTTACATACTTTACAGCAGTGTGTGAGAACCTGAAGTTTCCTGACATCTGAAGATGATAATTTTTCATACATTTCCTAATTTTATGGACAAAAATTATCTCCCTTTTGATTTTATTTTCATTATGCTAATAATAAAATTGTCAATGTATATACCTACTCGTTAGACTTCTTTATTTTGCAGATTGTCTCACTGTATACTTTAATTCCTTTTTGTTTTATTGAGTGGTAACAACTCACTTTCTATAATGTAAATTTCACAAATATTATGGAAGTTGGAAAAAAAGAAAAACAATATCTTACTTACAGATGAGAAACCTATGGCTTTCTTTCTTTTAAATTTACACAGTTTCTAAATGAAAAACCTGAGACCACATCCTAGATATTCCAAATCAATGCCCAGTTTATATTCTTGCTTCCATATTCCAATACATCCTAAATGTGAAATTGAAAGCCAATATTTAATCTATATTTGTCCAGGTCAAGGGCAAAATTTTTACCTATGCAAATATGTTTCCCTCTACATTTCTCTTCTTAGTTACAAGGGAGGGGAAATAATGATGAAATACTAAATGAATTTTAAGCAGAGAGAAACGTAAAGAAAGAGAAAGACATTTCTCCCTATTTTGAGAAAAAATTTTTTGAGTAAAATGCTTTTAGTAGTCAGTAGAAGATTTAATGTCTAAAAAACAAAAAGTATACTTTTTCCAAAAAGGGCAGGGGAAGGAGTAGGAGAAACTTCTGTGCAACAGCCATAAACTACAAATAAAACCATAAGAAGCAGAAGAAAAAAAAACAGGAAATTTTTGATATTTTCTGTGGATAAGAACTCACAGTTTCTTTACAAACTGGATCAAAGTATCCAATCAGAATTGGACTGCTATACAGGAAGATAAACCCTAAGTATAAGCCTACATTGTCCACTCTGTGTATTTTTGTTCAGTCCTTTGTTAGTATTTCATTTTATATATATATATATATATATATATATATATATAAAACATTTTCCTTATTGATTTATCTGTTGATGGACATATAGGCTCCTTCCATGATTTAGCTATTGTGAGTTGTGCTGCTATAAACATGGGTATGCCTGTATCACTATAATATGACTTTAACTCTTTGGGGAAGATATCTAGAAGGGGTATATCTGGATCAAATAGAATTTCTAGTTTCAGTTTTTTGAGGAATCTCCATAATGATTTCCATAGTGGTTATACAAGTTCACATTCCCACCAACAATTTAGAGAGGTTCCTTTTCCCCAACAACCTTGTCAGCAAGCTTATTGAAATAGCCATTCTGACTGGAGTGAGCTGGAATCTCAATGCTGTTTTGATTTGTATTTCTCTAATAGCCAAAGATATTGAACATTTTTATGTGCTTATTGAACATTTGCACTTGTTCTTCTGAGAAAGAAGGATAAATTTGAGATATTGATCTTGAGACCATAATAATAAGTAAAACAAATAGAAACAGAAGATTAAATACCATATTTTTATACAATACGAGTGATCCAAAATATATATCATTTAAAAAGGAAAACAAAAGAGAGATGGTAAGAAATAGGAATGGTAGGGCTGGGGATTTAGCTCAGTGGTTTCGCCGCCTGCTGCGCAAGTGCAAGGACCCAAGTCCGATCTCCGGAACCAAAACACACACACACACACACACACACACACACACACGCACACACAGAAATAGGGATGGTGAACTTGTGGAAATGTGAAGGGGACTTGTGGAAGGAAGGAGATGGGAGGGCAGGTAGGGGTAGAAAAAATGATCAGGATACACTATGTATCAGTTCACCAAGTAAATGTAATTATTATTTATCACAAACATATACTAATAAAAATATAAAAAGAGTCCCTAGTTAAAGTATGGGTCTCTTGAATACAAATAAAAATTACTTATCCATCCTCCCTGATTTTTTGCTAAAGTTTTTCTAACACCCATCCAGAGGCCTTACTGAGACCTAAGGCCTGCAACAGACTGGCCTGCCCCGCTGGAGCAACAGCACCCCTGCATGCCTCCCAGAGAGCTTTTGTGTACCTGCATGTGACGAGCTTATCTCTAGTTCATGGCTTTCTGGATTACTCAGTGATTTTTGTCTCATAGATACGTGGTTCTCTCCACTGGAGGAAGTATTGAGATTGCACCTGTCTTGATTCTGGCTCTGGATGAGTCAGGATTCCAGGAACTCTCCAATGGCTGAGGCCTGTTATCAACCAAGTCTCAAAGGCTGTAGTTTTCCAGACTGTAGGCCAGTTTGTGTGTTTGAGAAACATGTCCTGTGTTCTGTATCACTGATACCACTTTGCTGTGACTCATGAAGAAATCTTAAAATTTTTCACTTGGCTGTACCTATCTTAATGTGTGTTTGTGGGAATAATTAACTATAAGGTGTTTCCCCACCTTACCATAAAACCCCAGCTTACTTGATATAGTCTCATGATCACTGATCTGTGTTTGACTAAGTGGTATTTTTTAATTTAAAACACTCCAAATGTTTAGTTACCCACGAAATAGAAATTGTGGGTTTGACTGAATCTTTTATTTATAATGTGGCTTTGACTCAGGGGGAAAAAATCTCAAATACTCATGAGCAAATTTCTGTAATGGGTACACTGAATCATCTATCTCAATATGAGGCTCACATGAGGCTTTAAATATTTTTTCTTTTTAATATAACAATAACAAAAAAATAACACACATAAAACCTTCTGAATACTCACTCATTCCCTTTCATTTGACACTTACTGGTGACAAGGGCTCTTATGAAGAGACTTGGAATTATCTTGCATCTTCTTTACCTATTGAAATTCCAAAGGACACATGCCCACAGCCCCTTCTCCACTCACAGAATTCCCTGTCCCTTCTCATAGCTGAGCACATTCTTAGCAAAATGAAGATTTCTTTTCAGTACTCAGTAAAAACATGTTCACCTTTCCATGAAAGATTTCGAAATACAGTTAAACAATTTCACAAATTTACAGATGACTGGCTAAAAATGTAAAGAGAAGTGCTGAGCATGGTGGCACACATCTGTAATCATAGCACTCAGGAGGCTGAGGCAAGGCAATGGCTGAGAGTTCAGGCTGGCCTGGGCTACACACTGAGTTCAAGGCCAGCCTAAACTACACAGTGAGACCCTGTCTCAAAAAACAAGAAAAAAAATGTAGAGAAAACTTTACAATACTGGTACATTTATATACCCTGGATTGTGAGACTTACATTTGTTTCATTGATTCTTTATTGTCACTTCAGAAGGAGAAAATCAGCTAGCCAAAGGAAGACTGGAAATAGCACAAATAATTATCCCAGAGGAGTTGGCTATAACAAATAATTACTTTCAAAAACATTGTAGATCATTTCTGAAACCATTCTTATTAAAGTTAACAATTAGTCAAAACGTTAGGTAATAGGTTAAAGTAACTGAGTAAATTCTATAAAGTCCAGGAAACATCATTAAACAATAGCCTGGCACTTGTACAGATTTAAACCAGGGACAACAAAGTGAGTGGGAGAATTTGAGATTGTCAGTGGCCCATTGGGAGGATTTACCATCTGAGGACTGCCAACACTATTAAAGAACAAATAAAGGAAGAAACCTTACTGCATTATAAATTAGACACAGACTCAAATGTTGAAAGGAAAAGGAAAACACAAATCCCCTTTTTAAAAATAGTGTTCTTGCTTTCAGAATTTTAAGACTAGAAACTTATGAAAGAAATTAAAAACTGTAGAAATTGGAAAAGAGAAAGTGCAAAATGAGCTCAAAAAAGAATTTTAAAAGTCTAACCACCACTGTTGTAGTTAGCACAGTGACAGAATCCTTGAGAATATGTATTTGCAAATATTTTTTCCAATAATTATTTTTTTCAACCCAGTTGAACTCAGCATAATGGTTTCAACTAAACCATGATTTTATATTGGATGCAAGTTCTTGTCTTTCCACCCAAAACCCCTCTCTTTACCTCAAGTGATCTCCAGAGTAAATTAGAGAATAACTGTCTTGGAGAATTGCTACCACCCTTTGAATTTGCCCATCTAAAATGCCTATCTATTTCCATTGCACATACTTTTCTTCTACACAACTCTACTATGATTAAATTATTTGGTAGTGTTTCTTTTTTGCAAAATTCATTACACTCCAGAGAGAAAGTACTTTAAAAGCCCTAATTAAGCAGACAAAAAACTAGGTTATAATTGCGCTATAAAGTTATAATTTCTATATCATTTCATTCTCTTCTACCTAACAACCTTTGAGTGTCTCCTATTTTAGGAGGAGAATGACAGAGTTATACATTAGTATAATTATAAGTTGACAGTTCTCTACACCTGAACATGTTTCCTTTCCAAGAAAACCCTAATAATTCTTTCCATGAGTTTTAACATAGTGATTAAGCCCCTTAGAAAACACATTAGCATGTGCCTACATTAGAATTTAGCTTAAGATATAATTTTAATGCTTTTAGTTGCTCTTATGGCTATTAAAGGTCAAGGAATTGAGCCCAATACAAATAAGATAAACTCTTATCTCAATGAATCTACTTATAATAGGGATCACACTGAAGGCTAAATTAAAAACTTTAGAGGTAGATAATTCGCTTAAGTAGAAAGCTATATCAAAAAGCTTGGATTAAGAAGACATACTTCAAATGCAGGCAGCTTCTTTTCAATATTTTCATGTCATATTTCATGCCTAGGAGCATGGAAAGTCCTGCACTAACTTGTTTCACCCTTTCTTATTATTTATCACTTTTTTATTCATTGTATTACTATGATAAGCAATTTAATATGATAAACTATTCAGATAAATTCCCAATGACCCTTTTGATTATATCTGTAAGTTTAACTATAGTCACACTAAGGTACTCATATTTGTGATGGTTTACTTTATGTGACTAGAAAGGAGATACCCAGATAGCTAGCAAAGTACTCTATCTAAATGTATATGTGAGAGTACTTCTGAAAGAGATTAGCATATGATTCAACATATTATTAGCATATGGTAGACTAAGTAATATGAGCAGGGAAAAGAGAACAAAAAGGCAAAGGAGGAACAAATATGCCCTCTCTTTGAACTGGGATATCCATCATCTTCTACCCTCAGATGTCAGGCAGTAGGACTTGTGGTTTTCAGGCTTTTGGATTTGATCCAGAACTTAAACAACTGACCACCCACACTGCCCATAGCCAGTTCTCTAGCCTCGGGCTTGGACTGAAATCGAACCAACTGTGTCATTTACTCATTCTCTGACTTACAGATAGAAGATCATAGGATCTTCCAGCAATCAAAACTGTATGAGCCAATTCCTCTAATCATCTCTCTCTGTTTTCATTATTACTGATTCTATTCCTATGGAAAACACTAATAGAGATGTTTCTACTGAATATGGGGTGTGGACACCTCCTTTAATGCCAAAGAAGACTCATAGCTACAGGTGACGTCTCCTTTATGAATTCCTAAGAAAATGATGATTATAGGCATATAATTACTTCCCATCTCATGGTAAGGGAATACCTATGGTTTCAGAATCACTTGACTTAGCAGGTTATGCTGAGTTCTATGTTGAAAATATTCTATAAGAAATTACTTTAGATCCTCTCCTACTGAAAGAAAGCATCCTTAGTTATAACACACCAAGAGTATTCTACTTCAAAATCAGTCTGCTCAGGGAACTTCCATGGATCATGACTTTCTGGCATAGGATCTATAAAAACTAAAATCTACATCTTATTGGGTGGATGGAATTTTTTGTCGGTAGAAATATCTTCCTCACTGGATCCCTCACAGAGGTTCAATGAATATGATTCCTGATACTATATACACAATGCCCTTCTCTACAAGGAAGATAGAAGCCATAGTGAGTGGGCTCTTATCAACAGAGATTGTGCCAGCATTTTAATCATGGACTTCTCAGCCACTATTACTATAATGAATGAATTTCTTTAGAATATAAATCACTTATTGTAAAGAATTTTGTTATAGTGGTCCAAACAGATGGTCACCCCGGAAGAGATCTGTCCTAAATATTGAGGAAACAAAAATCTTTCAGATCACTCAAATATGATACCAGGAGAAAGTTTGTGAACAATATTTTCTGTCCTCAAGCTTTGTCTTATACAAAAATCATGAAAACTGGTAAGTATATCTGCCATATATATTTCAAACTGACTAATCTTGTCAAGTTCAATTAAAGTGATAACAAAAGTAACTAAATTCTGAGAAGTGAAATGACCATAAAAATTGCACAGTGCTAAAATAGTATCAAGACAGCTGGATATCTACATGCAAATGGATGAAAGTAAAGCCCTACCTCACACCATATGTAAAACTTGTCAAGGATCAATGGCCCAGATGTAAAAGACAAAACTATAAAACTCTTTGAAAAAACATAAGGGTAAATATTCATGATCTTGGATTTGGCAATGGTTTCTTAGATACGATACCAAAAGTACAAATAACAAAAGAAAGAAAAATGCTAAACTGGCATCACTAACACTGAAAACTTCTGTGCTTCAAAGAATCCAAAAGGCAGTGAAAAGACCATATTTGGAATGACAAAACAATTTAAAATCATCTCTCCGATAAGGGACTTGTACCTAGAATGTATAAAGAGCTGCTATAATTTGATAATAAAGTACTAATAACTGTTTGTAAATGGGCAAAAGATCTAAACAGACATCTCTCCAAAGAACATATGTAAATAATCAATAACCACATGAAAAGTTGCTCAACATCATTAGCCATCAGGGAAATATATACAGAGTGAGATAACACTTCACATCCCAATACGAATGTTTTGTAAAAAAGAGAGATGATAGCAGGCAATAACAGCAAGGATATAAGGAAATTAGTGTCCTCACCTTCTGCTGACAGAGATGTAAACTGGTGCAGCCACTTTGGAAAGCATTTACCCATTTCTTAAATGTAAAACAGAGAAGTACTATTTGACCCAATAATTTCACTCCTAGGTATCTAAAAAAATGAAATATATTTCCATGAAGAAACTTATACATAAATATTTATAACATTACACATGATAACCAAGGAGGAAAACAATGCAAAAATCTACTCACTGATAAGCAGGTAAACACAAACGTGGTGCATCCATGCAGTGGAATATTTGCCTCCAAAAATAATTAATTACTGTTACATGATACAATGTTTATGAATCTTGAAACTATTAGGCAAGGTGAAAGGAGACAGTTGTAAAAGACTGCATGTTTTAGGATCCCATTTATATGAAATTTCCTGAATAGGAAAATCTATTGTGACAGAGAGTAGATTAGTGGTAGATTAAGACTAAAGATGATAGAGAAAACATTAGAAGTTGATAGCTGAGTGGTGTAATGTTTCTTCTTGGGTTGTTGAAAAAGTTCTAAAATTGATTATGGCAATAATTACAAAATTATGAATATACTAAAAACCATTAAATTCTATATTTAAGTGGATGATAATATGTGTGTGAATGACATCAATAAAGCTGTATAAGGAAGAAAGAAAGAAAAGAGGGAGGTAAGGTGAGAGAAAAGGAAAGAGGTAGGGAGGAAGAAGAAATGAAGGAAGGAAGGAAAGTGAATAGAGCTAGAAATACTCTGATGGTTCAAGGAAAAGCTCATGCTTACATGGAGAGAAATGCTGCTACAATATCCCTGCTGATCTGACTGACCACTGTCCTTACCCTGTAGTAAACAAACTACTGTTCAGATAACCACAGAATAATCAGAAATTACCTAGAATCCATGCTCTGAGTTTGAAAGCTAACTAGGATAAAATATTAGCTTCTTAGAGTATAATGAAGTTAATTACAAGATTTGCATGAGCCCAATATCTATGCTTATTCCTTCACTAGAGGTACAGTTGAGTTGAGCAAATCACCTGTCTTCAAGCCATCAAATAAAGGATCCTGGATGGGAAAATAACAAAGCAAACTTACTTAGTCAAATCTACATCTCAAAGGAAAGCTTGATAAAAAGAATTTAAAGAGAAAAAAAAACACCAAATTTTGTCCTGTTTCTTCAGCTTTGCACTCTCAATTATAGATTACTTCCCAATATAGGCATGAATAGAAAGTTCTTCCTAATTCTAGCCAGGAATTACAAAGGCATCAAAAAGAACAGAAGATACTAGATTGTTAGCATTTCCTCTGCCATAGGAACAATCAGGCCATGCACATAAAAGGCATTTAACAAGTATTTGATTAAATGGAAAAGAAAGAGACTGTAAACCAACCAAAACCAAGGAAATCTGCATATTTGTTTCTAAAAACACTGGTTTCTGACAAGTCTGGATCAAACATTATGCATTTTTAATCAGAACTACCATGTAATCAGAGCTTTAAATACCATGTATTTTCCCATGACCTCTTCCTTTTAAAAGTCTACCCCACCCCTCGCCCCCAGTCTCAAACACAAGTAAAAAATATATTATCTTTCCCAGTATTTTTGTATGAATTTGTTTTAAGTAAGGACAAAACACCAACCTCCCATTCATTTCTTTTAAACTTTTTTTTGCTTAAATTCTTTTATTGGTACATTTTAGGTATACAATACGTTTAGATTTATCATTGGGTGCTTGTACCTGTACCTGATGTATCTTGGTTCTTATTTTTTTCCCATTCCCCATGCTCCCTTCACCCCCTCTACCCTTCTCTATTTACAAAGACTTTGTTTCCATTTTTTTCCTTTCCTCATAATTTTTCCTTTCCTCATAATTTTCCTTTCCCTTCTTAATTCAATGAGGATAGTCTACTTAAACTCCATAATTGTTATTGTCAACAAAATTTTCTTCTCAATGAACTAAAAATAATTCTTATCTGTTTCTTCTTTGTAATATTTTTGACCTATATCTTGTACTCTGAATAACTATTTTGAACATAACGATACACAGTTGTGCTACTGTTATACCCCTACTTTTGTTATGAAATTTTGTTTTATTTTTCATAAAATAAAAAAATAATTGTTATTGTCAATACTGAACAGTTTTCTCTTATGGCCAAACTAATCTTAAAGTGATGAAGAAGAATCAGAACAAAAGAAAACTGTGGCAGGAGGATTTTAGAGGAAGCCTTGAAGATTGAAAAGCTTGAGGGAAATGCATTTGAATTTGGTCCATAACTCCTTGTCTGAACCTTTTTTCTTGATGCTGCTGCTGTTTCACTCTTTGATATTTCTTCCCCAAATTCCTCTTTATGCATTACTACACTGTATCTGACTCTAGATTACCACATAACCAGTAACCTCTGGGTACCTTCCCCTCCAGCCTCACTCCTGCCATGCTCCTTCAGGGGGTCATCCCTCCTTTCCTCATCCTGTATACCTTGTGCATGGATTTCATTTCTCTAATTAATTCCATAAAGTCAGGAACTTTGTTATTGTTTTATCAATTGAAGATGCAAAACAGGATGCTCCTAGAGTCAGTTGCCATAGAGGGATAAGAGCTAGTAAAACTAAGTAAACTAAAATTGAAGATAAAAACATTTGAAATGTAGAAAACTCACTATCTGACCACTGAGGAATCCACTCAGGTCCACATTTCCGAGGTATATTTCTCTCACACTGATGCCTGAGGTACGTTATATTTCTGGGTATATCTGAAGCTTGATTAATTAAAAGAGATTCAGAAATGTTTGTGGTGGGCCAAGTTATTACTTTACCATCAAGCAATTAAAAATATCATCCAGAAAATGAGCCACATGGAAATTCTAGTCTTCATTGATCGAAACTGCCTTTCCCAAAGCAATCATGCCATTAAAAGGTAAACATTTATGTTTCACCCAATTAATAACTAGAGTAAATATTAATCACACTAATGGAAGAATAGAGAATTCAAACACAATCTCAAACTGGTATAGGAAATCGATAGGTATTTGTTTATTTAAATGGGTTAAGTAAAGGTTACACACAGATCTACCCCATGGGTTTTAGAGAAAAATCTTTAAATTCAAATGCCTGCTCTATCACTCAGGATCTGAGTAATCTTGAGCAAATATTCTTTTTTCAACCCTACTAAATTTTACTTTATCAGAGAATGAGTGCTAACTTTACATACACTTATTTTAAGAATTAAAGAAACTATAAACACAAATACTTAGGAGTACTTGAACCAAAGAAGGTTTTGGTAAACGGTAAAAAAAGAAAATTAAATTACAACCTGTCTTGATTTGCTTGAGTAACTGTTTTGCCTTCCAGTTCCCCTCCTTCTTTGGCTGCCATGTGAATTCTCAAATTGTCATTTTTTGTAATTAAGTTTCTAGATAATACATTACTCCCCCTTTCCCGAACCCTGACAATCTTTTTTGCTACTGTGGAGATTTATCACTACTTAGACAAGCAGACCTATTATGATGAAATTAAAACACAAAATGGAGTATTTTGAGAAAGGAAAAAAAATACAGGTTATTCTTTCAAGCTGCTTATTAAATAAGGAAAGCAGCTTAAGGAACAACTGTAAAAGAAAATTATGTTATGATAAAGACACTTTAATTCACAGAGAAAAACAGAGCAAAAGAGAAAGAGACTTCGGGGTAGAGAAGAAAAAAATTAGAATAAAATGGAGGAAATTACCGATGAGTAAAAATAAGACTAAATGGAATCAAGAATATAAATGGAAGGATTAGCTTTAATAAGAAAGAATAAATCTTCTGAAAAATCTGAATAAAAGAGCTAATGGATGATGATATAAAGAAAAAAACCCTTTTTTTTCTGGTACCAGGGATCAAACTCAGGACCTCATACTTGTGAGACAGGCACAGCACTACTGATCTAAATCCCTGGCCCAAGGAGAATTTAACAGGAAAAAAATGTTGAAGGACTACGTTCTCAGATAAACTGTAGGACACCTAGTTAAGATTGAATTTCAGATGAACAATGGATTTTTCCTGTGTAAGTATCTTGTAAATCTTGCTTGAGAAATAGCTATACTAAAAACTATTGTTTATCTGAAATTCAAATTTATTTGGATTTTTGTGTTTTTACTTGTTTAATCTGACTACAATAGAGATCACTTTCATAACTTCCTTATACTTGCTAAAGCCAATTGTATGAAAAAGCCACTTAGAATAAAGTTGGGGGGAAGTAATAGAGACATGATGAAAGTGGAAAGGAACGTAAGAGCCATGGTAAGAATGATCAGCTCAGGACAGAACTATTGAATAGGTTAGAGACACTGAGTTTTAGGCTAAAATGTTCACATTCTTTGATTTTAATTCTAATCTAAGGGAATATTTGCATTTCATTTGCCAGTAAGTCAATATCTAGCACTACTCTTCATCTTTATTTTCCACACTTAATTCCCCTCAAATGTTGTGAGCAGAATTAATTTCCTAAACATCCTTTGTCCCGATGAAAAGAAAATCCCTTTGATCTCAACCTCAGATCTAAGCAGCTCTGTTTACTCTCACTGTATCTCAAATCTTAACATCAGATCTCCCCAGGATGTTTTAAGAACCACTTTTTTCACTATCTTTTAAAAGATAATTTCTTTCTGCCTGTAAAACTTCCCTTAGAGCTGTGGGTCACTTTTAAATCTTTCTTAGTTGCCATGTTGATTCTCACCAATTAACAATTCCTAGCCTGGCTATCTCAGGCATCAGTATAATCCCAAGTCTTTCTTCCTGTCTTTTCAGCTACTGCATTGCACACTCTGAAGAGTGTTCTCTCTTCTTTCCACCACCAGGATCCCCAGCTGGATGTTTGGCACATAGAATGAGTGTCTTGGCGGCAGACAGGCAGGTCTGCGCATGCTCTGTCGAGGTCCCGAGTCACGACAGAAGACGCTGAATGAGCCCGCACCCCGGCAACAATCCACTGGACCCCCCACCCCCCGATCCTCTGTAGAGCCGCCTGGTTCCACACTACAAAGACACAGAGGACACCGGCCCACCAGAAGACGGTACTGAGTCCCGCTGCTCCAGGCCCAGGGGTAGGGGCTTCTGAGCCACCATCCCACTAGTCCTGCTCTAGAGGAAGGGGCTTCCCGGCCACCATTCCTCTTGCTGCTCCCAGCCCCTGTCCCACCTCTCCCAGCTCAGAGGAGGTAATCTGTGCAGGCGCCGACAAGCCACCCCCCAGAGTTGAAATGAGAAAACACATAAATAAGTATCAAAACCAGACTTCCAGATCACCTACAGCAACCCCAAAGGGAAATGAGATGGAACACTCTGATATTCAAGGACCTGGGCCCACTGAAATGGCAACAAAAGGGGATCTGGAAAAAATGAAATCAGAAATAATTTCTCAGGTAACAGGAGAAATTGTGCCCCTAGTGCAAGACATGATTAATAAATCTAGAGAGGAGCTCAGGAACATGATAGAATCCCAACACAGGAAAAAAATGGAATCCATAAAACAGATGCAAATAGACTTCCAGGACATGAAAAATTCCATTGAAAGTCTACACAGCAGAATGAGCCAATGTGAGGACAGAATTTCAGATATAGAAGATAAGATTGCAATTAGTGACCAGGAAAAGAAAAATTGCTTCAAAATTATAAAGGAACATGAGAAATCAATCCAGCAGCTGCTAGATGATGCAAAGAAGAATAACATAAGACTGATTGGAGTCAATGAAGAAACAGGAGAGAGTGCAGATGACATAAAAGATCTCTTCACAGAAATAATGGCAGAGAACTTCCCAAGCACGGGAAAAGAGCTTGACATACAGATAAGTGAGGCATATAGGACTCCAAATAGCCTTGATCAAAAGAAAGCTACATAGGCATAAAATTGTTAAGATTCCAGAAACTCAACAGAAGAACAAAGTTCTACAAGCAGAGAAAAGAAACAAATCACATACAAAGGAAAGCCCATTGGAATCACAGCAGACTTCTCAACACAAACCATCAAGGCAAGAAGAGCTTGGAGTGACATATTCCAAGCATTAAAAGAAAACAGCTTCCAACCCAGATTGATGTACCCTCCAAAACTATCTTTCAAAATGGATGGAGAAATAAGATACTTTCATGACAAAGAGCACCTTAGGAACTTCGTGAATACCAAACCAGCACTCCAAAGAATTTTACACAATATCCTAGGAACAGACATTGAGGATCACAACCCCAGGAAGCAAAGCAGAATGAACCCATCTGGAATGACAAGAAATTAAATGGAAAGGGGGAGAACCCAACAAAAAGAAAAACTCAAGGCAATGACAAGTCAATACGTTTCAGTTATAACCATCAATGTTCATGGTCTCAATTCACCAATCTAAAGAAACAGACTGGCAGAATGAGCCAAGAAGCAAAATCCAACAATATGCTGCATAAAAAAAACACACTTAACTCAAAAGGAAACTCATAGACTGAAAGTTAAAGGGTGGAAAACAATAATCCATGGGACGGGAACCCGAAAAAAAGCAGGAGTAGCTATCCTCTTTGTAGATCAAGTAGATTTCAAACCAATACTGATTAAGAGAGACGAAGAGGGGCACTACATCCTTGGAAAGGGAAGAATCCAAGAGGAAGAGATGACAATCATAAATATCTATGCACCAAACACTAGTGTGCCCAACTATATAAAACAAATATTAACGGACATGAAAAGTCATATATGCACTAATACAATTGTAGTGGAGGATCTCAACACCCTACTGTCACAAATAAATAGATCAACTAGACTAAAAATAAGTAATGAAACACTAGAACTCAATTGAACTCTTGAACAAATGGACTTAACGGATGTTTACAGAGTCTTCCACCCCACAAAATCAGAATACACATTCTTCTCAGCTGCACATGGGTCATTCTCAAAAATAGACTACATACTCACACACAGAACATGTTTAAGTAAGTGCAAAGGAATTGAAGTTATCCCCTGTATATTATCAGACCATAGTGCCATGAAATTGGAGATCCATAGCAGAAGAAACTCAAAAATTTTATAAGCACATGGAAATTGAACAACACACTTCTGAATAACCAATGAGTCACAGAGGAAATTGAAGATGAATTCAGACAGTTCCTACAATTAAATGACAGTGACAATGCAACATACCAGATTCTATGGGACACAATGAAAGCAGTCTTAGGAAATTCATAGCAGTGAATATGTATATTAGGAAAACAGAACGAGCCCAATTAAACAACCTGATGCTGAACCTCAAGCTTCTAGAAAAAGAAGAGCAGGACAAGCCCAAAGCTCATACAAGTGAGGAAATTATAAAGATCAGAGGAGAAATCAATGCAATGGAGACTAAGAGAATGATACAATAAATCAATGAAGCCAAGAGCTGGTTCTTTGAAAGAATCAACAAAATTGACAAACCTTTTGCGAACCTTATCAGGAAAAGGAAAGAAAAGGCCCAAATCCATGTAATTAGGAATGAAAAGGGTGAAATTACAACAGACCCAGCAGAAATCCAGAGGATCATCAATATCTACTTCCAGAACCTATTTGCCAAGAAGATGGGCAACTCAGAAGAAATGAACAGATTCCTAGATACATATGAATTACTAAAGTTGAACAAAGAAGACCTAAAAATTCTGAACAACCCAATATCAACCAATGAAATTGAAAATGTAATTAAAAACTTATCAACTAAGAAAACCTTGGGCCCTGATGGCTTCACTGCTGAATTCTACAAGATATTTAGAGAGGAATTGCTGCCTCTACTGTTTAAACTCTTCAATGAAATTGAAAGGGAAGAAATACTCCCAAATTCATTCCTGAAAGCAAGCATCACCTTGATCCCCAAAGCAGAGAAAGACCCAAATGAAAGAGAGAACTATAGGCCAATCTCACTAATGAACATAGATGCAAAACTCCTTAATAAGATAATGGCAAACAGAATGCAGAAGATCATCAAGAAGATCATACACCCTGATCAAGTGGGATTCATCCCAGGGATGCAGGGATGGTTCAATATATGCAAATCAATCAATGTAGTACACTATATCAATAGAGCCAAGGACAAAAACCATATGATTATCTCCATAGATGCAGAAAAAGCATTCAACAAAATCCAACATGCATTTATGATAAAAACCCTACAAAAAACTGGAATAGATGGTCTCTACCTCAAACTGATAGAAGCCATCTATGAAAAACCAACAGCCAATATCATACTAAATGGTCAAAAACTCAAATCCTTCACACTAAAATCAGGAACAAGACAAGGATGTCCACTATCACCACTCTTGTTCAATATAGTTCTGGAAACATTAGCCACAGCAATTAGACAAGAGAAAGAAATAAAAGGAATAAAGATGGGAAACGAAGAAGTCAAATTGTCATTATTTGCAGATGACATGATACTCTATATAAAAGACACCAAGAACTCCACCAAAAGTCTTCTAGACCTAATAACCAAATTCAGTCAAGTAGCTGGTGACAAGGTCAACACACAAAAATCAATAGCTTTCCTCTACACCAATGACAGACTCACTGAGAGAGAAATAGGGCAAATAATTCCTTTCACAGTAGCATCCAAAACACTGAAATGCCTAGGAATCAACCTAACGAAAGGAATCAAAGACCTCTTCTCTGAAAACTATGGCACTCTGAAAAGAGAGATTGAAGATGATATCAGAAAATGGACAGACATCCCCTGCTCCTGGGTAGGAAGGATTAATAGAGTGAAAATGGCCATACTTCCAAAACTGCTATATAGGTTTAATGCAATTCCAATTGATATCCCAGCAGCATACCTCATGGACCTTGAGAAAACAATCCAAAACTTCATTTGGAACAAGAAGAGACCCAGAATAGCAAAAGCAATTCTAGGTAACAGAGACATGGCAGGGGGTATCACAATCCCCAACCTGCAACTCTACTACAAAGCTACTGTGATAAAAACAGCATGGTACTGGCAAAGAAACAGACCTGAGGACCAGTGGAACAGATTAGAAGATGCAGAAACAATGCCAGACACACTCAGCCATCTCATCTTCGACAAAGGAGCCAAACACCCTCACTGGAGGAAAGATAGCCTCTTTAATAAATGGTGCTGGAAAAATTGGGCTTCAACTTGCCAAAGATTAAAACTAGACCTATATCTCTCACCATGCACTAAACTAAAATCGAAATGGATTAAAGATCTAAATATTGAAATAGAAACTCTGAACCAGTTGGAACAGAGGTTAGATAGAACCCTTGAAGACATCGGTGTAGGAAAAGATTTTATGAACAAAACCTCAGTTGCCCGGGAACTAGCACAAACAATCAACAAGTGGGTTCTCTTCTTATTAAAAGGCTTCTGCATAGCAAGAGAAACCACCAGCACTGTGAAGACACAACCCACAATGGGGGAAAAAATCTTCACCTGCTCTTCCTCAGACAAAAGTCTACTATCTTGAATCTATAAAGAACTTAAAAAGATCAGACCTCCCAAATTTAAAGACCAAATCCGAAAATGGGCATCGGAAATGAAGAGACATTTCTCAGACAAAGAAGTAGAAATAGCAAATAAATACATGAAAAAATGTTCAACATCACTGGTCATTCGAGAGATGCAAATGAAAACAATGCTGAGATTCCACTTCACTCCAGAAAGTATGGCTGCTATCATGAAATCAACTAATAACAAATGCTGGTGGGGCTGTGGGGAAAGAGGGACCCTGTTCCACTGCTGGTGGGAGTGTAGACTGGTGCAACCACTGTGGAAATCAGTATGGAGATACCTCAAATAACTAGGGCTGGAATTCCCATTTGACCCCACTATTCCACTGCTGGGGATCTTCCCCAAAGAATTAAAAGAATCATACCACAGTGATATATGTGTGCCCATGTTCATAGCAGCACAGTTTGTAATAGCTAAAACTTGGAAACAGCCCAAATGCCCATCAACTGGAGACTGGATCAAGAAAATGTGGTTTTTTTATAAAATAGAGTACTACTCAGCCATTAAAAATAAGAAATTAGAGATATTTATAGCTAAGTGGATGCACATTGAGGTAATACTCTTAAGTGAAATAAATAGGACACATGTATAAATACCAAATAATTTCTCTGGTGTGAGAAACTGAAAGTGTAAATAAGGACTAAATGTATAATAGGTAATGTGAAATAATAGGAAGAAAAGGGGCAAAGGGGAAGGAAGTGGGAGGGCTAGGGGAAAGGATAGAAGGGAATGGGATTAATATGAGAAAATGGAAAAATAGGCACAAAATCTTTGTAAATAGGGAGGAATGGAGGGGTTGAAGGGAGGGCTGGGCAAGGGTGAAAAATAAGAACCAAGTGAGACTATGTAAAGGTGCAAATTTCCAATGATGAATGTCATTATATTGTATACCTAAAATGTACCAATGATTAGAATGAATGATCAATAATGCAAAATAGGAAGAAAAGGTCCATAGGGGTAGGGGTAGTGGGAGGGGCAGGGGAAAGGAAAGAAGGGAAAGGAAAAATGTTGAGAAATGGAAAAAATGGAAATAAAGTCTTTGTAAATAGAGAAGGGTGGAGGGGATGAAGGGAGGTCTAGGAATGGGGAAAAAATAAGAACCAAGATGCATTATGTAAAGGTACAATTCCCAATGAGAAATGTAACTGTGTTGTATACCTACAATGTACCAATAAGAGAATTTAATTAAAAAAAAAAAAGAATGAGTGTCTTCAGTATTTTATGATGACAACCTTGCAGTCACCATACTCCAAGATGTCACACCACAGCCACCATTCCATATTTTTTTTTGTACCAGGGATCAAACTCAGGACCTTGTACCTTCGAGGCAGGTGGCGGCACCACTGTGCTGTATTTAAAAATTGCACTTAACCCCAGAGGAGAAATATTTAATGGATACATTTCAGAAACTATAGATGCACAATGAGAAGACACACGGAAACTCTCAAGTCCTTGCAGGGTTACCACACTTCTGAATGTACTTATGGTGTAAAACCCAACTGTAAGTGAACTATCTGGTAAAGTAGGCTTTAAGAGGTTAAATAATTAGAAGACCTTTTAGTAATTCCAATTTGGTCTAAGATTCAACACACCTAAAACTTCATTTTTATCTTGACACCTCTGGGAACTATTAATGTTTATGACACTCAACCCCATAACATAGTTGAACTATTCATGATGTATTAATCTTTTTAGGTTTAGCAGAAAGTGCTGATGCGTGAGAGATAAAAATGAGATTTATATTAGAGAAAGATTTAAAACAACCACACTGTTCTTTGAATCTTTACACTTTTCAACTGAAGACTCATAAATGTTAAAGAACACATTTTTAGAATGCATTTTAAATCTGAACAGAAAAATTTCATTTCCGCAAGAACTATGAAAGGGAAAAAATTATTTTTAATTGCATAAAATAAATTCCTATTTTAAATACCTAAAAGATTAGTCATAACCTTATTTAATCAGAACCTTAGGAAATGTGAGTGGAAGGTGGCTTGAGGTGGTGTCAGGTTCTCAAATTCTACACTTGTGACTATAGAACACTGGGTTGTCTTCAGTGTCACTCAGGTGCCCTGCCAGCAGGATTATATCTTCCCAGTTTGAGGGAAAAGTCAAGGGGGAAAATTGGATGTTTTTCATTTCAAGTTATGAGAGAGAGAGAGGGGGAGAGAGAGAGAGAGAGACTCATATCCCTTTCTGTTCATACAACTACATTATAATATGCATTATTTGATTAACATGAAATTCTAATTGTATTTAAGTAAAACAAGCTATTTCAACACTTTATGTTTCTCTGTAAAATGCCCTGAGCATTTTGTAATGTCTAAAAACAGTATCTAAAAACTAGAAAGAGACTAAGGTTTTACTCCCAGCTCAGCCATTATTTCATTATGACCTTCAAGCAAGGTCTATTTTCCTAGATTTAAATTTCCTCCAACACAAAATAAGGACTTGAGTTAGATCAAGTTTATTTAAAAAATTTTTTAATTTAAGAAAGCCACTTTAAAACAAGATCTTTCCAAGAATTATAAACAAGTAAAAGGAAAACATCTTTGAATAGTGAGGTATAAAGGGAAAGGCCAAAAATAATCCCCAATATTTGTCTTGATAACGCTTAATTTCCACTCACAGAGAACTCCACACCTTTATTATGTGTAATTTATTTCTATTTTAATTGTAGGATAAATTACTTTAAAATCTTTTCTAGCATTAACAATAAATTATTCTATTAAATGCAAGTATACTACAATAAAGATATTGAGTTCATTTACTTAATATAACTTAATAATATTAATTTCAAGACTCAACATCAGTACTATGAGACAATCACTGAGAAGCATCAGAGCTGATTGATACTACAAAGAGGAAATTTTATTTGGTCAAATATCAGTAAGGGATGCATAGTAAGCAAATGCACAGTTTTGACAAAGCAAAGGCTGTAAGGTCACATCATAATACAAAGAAGGCTTGGCCCTGTTAGTTGTAAAGCTCAGGTAAGTACATATGCAAGCCCATATTTCACAAGTTTAAATGCTGCACAGCTGGTCATTAACATTACAAGTAACAATTATTTAAAAGCAATTTTTCCCTTACAGATAGAAACTTTCTCAACTAATGTTACAAACTGCCGCCCACGTAAATCGCCATCAATGACTGTGACCTTCCGGCTATGGCCTCCCCACTTTGATTCTCAAAGATCTTTCTACCTTTATGAGGCCTAACTCTTATACCTATTTCTGCTCATATTTACTTTGAGGGATACTTTTTCCTGAATGAATTCAAACGTGTTGACACAGAAAGTATTCTGAAGATTATAGAATCTCAAGTATAAGAATCTGGACTTGATTCTCTTATCAATTAAGATTTTACAGTAATGATCCTACAGTAATGATCAGAGGATTGAGCGACTTAGCAAATGCCTCAAAATGTAGTCACATGAAGTGTAAAGGAAGGCAAAGTTTATGGTACAGCCAGCACGGGGCGAGATTCGGGAGCCCAAGGGACATGCAGTCACAGACCCCTGGCCTTTCTCAGTCGCACAGGACGAGTTTCATTTCTGAATCATGAACTAACAAAGTATGTTTAAAAATTCTTAGTTTCAAGAGAGTGTGGGGAAAAGTTTCCAACGTGGTCTTCTGTGTCCACTCATCATAAAGACAGGCCCTGAACCTGATTAATCCAGATATAACACATGAATTGGCTGGACCCTAAAGAATGTCAGAAAGTTGGCCCCGGCCTCCGCCAAGGGAAATTTAAACTTAGCAGCCCATTAAATATCACTGGACTGCCTGTCTTATTCTTTTTTGTGTTTTTTTTTTTTTGCACTTTATTAAATTCTTTTATTGGTACATTATAGGTATACAACACAATTACAATTCTCATTGGGAATTGTACCTTTACATATTGCATCTTGGTTCTTATTTTTTCCCCATTCCTAGCCCTACCTTCACCCCCTCCACCCTTCCCTATTTACAAAGACTTTATTTCCATTTTTTCCATTTCTCAGCATTTTTCCTTTCCCTTCTTTCCTTTCCCCTGCCCCTCCCACTACCCCTACCCCTTTGGACCTTTTCTTCCTATTTTGCATTATTGATTATACATTCTAATCATTATTACATTTTAGGTATACAATATAATGACATTCATCATTGGAAATTTGCACCTTTACATAGTCTCTCTTGTATTGTCTAATTGTCTATGTGAGACTCCCATATTTCCCAGAGATAAGCACATATCTGTCTTGGTCCAGCTGTAGAATAGCTTTATTTTAGAGAGAGTTGCCTGGCACTGGAAAAATAGACCATGGTAGTCCATGACAAGGAGCGGCAAAACCAATAGAAAAACTGCATTTTTACAGGGACTGCAGAGATGAAATTCACCATCAATAACTTCGAATGGGTGGGGGAAGCTATTCCTATCACACACTCATTCCATTCATCTATTTGAACTAGGAAGACACCAGACCAATCTTGGAGAAATACTGTAAATTAATCAGGTAGGGATTCCAATGACAGCTGCTTTTCCAGAAAATCCAAACAACTCCTAGTACCTGATACACAGTTGCTGCTCTGTGATTCCTTCCATACCCTCAAGTGGTAACACAGCTTTTCTTTATTTCTTCTTCCATGAAGGAATATATATTAGCTTTCCAAAAACTCTTAATCTAGGCTATAAGAACCCTAAGAATCTGGCCATTCTCCAAATCATGACAACAGTCAAAGACATTAAATGCTAATCGACATGGTGAGCAGGAAATAACAAAAAGCTTAGATCAATGTCATTAAAATGTAGACTGCTTACCAATAGAGGTTTGAAAATTATTTGTTGCTAATTTTCAATGAATTAAGTACAGAAATTTAGACCAAGCATGGTTTCTCTTATATGAAAAATGCAAATTATAAATAAAGAGCAAAATAAAAAAATAGATAAAAGGAAGTAGGGAGATAGATCTTTCTCAAATGGGAAGGGGACCAAGAGGTGCAGGGAGGAGGGAGGATGGGAGGGAAAGGGGATGAAAAAGGAATTAAGATGTGTTATGAACATGTACCAACTCCCCACAAGGAATACAAACATATGTACTAATAAAAGAAGAAACTGTGTAGCAATTTGACACCATAATTTTGTGTCTGTTGAACCTAATACTCAAAAATTTAAACTGGCATTTTGTATGTCTGTATAAATGTATTTTTTATGTATTCATTTTTACTGTACAGTAAGTCCTCAACTTACAAATGAGTTCCATTCCGGGAGAATGCTTGTAGGTCGGATTCATTTGTAAGTCTGACAAACTGAGTTTTATACCCCTTTGACACAAATATATAATGTAAAGGATACAAAACCAAACACACACAAAAATACATGGTAAAGTGAGCACACAGCAGCAGAGCTGTGACAATGTCCAGCACATAAGTGAGCTACTTCTGCTATTTATTCACACCTACAAATGTCCCCAATGCTAGGTCCACTCATCTGAGAGATGGAAGTTTGAATGTTTGTAAGTTCAGGCTTGCTGTATTTTACAAAAATGGTTGTCTGAAATAGATTAGAAGAGAAAAATAAATAAAAACGAAAACCTACATATCACAGATAGTTTGAGAAGCATTGCCAAAAAGACAAGATTAACAAACTAGCCTGTTTTAACATGGCCTGCAACCTAAGAATAATTTTTAAATTTCTAAAGGATTGTAAGAAGAAGGAGGGGAAAGTGGAGGCAGAGGTTGTGTTATATACAAAGCCTAAAATATTTACTATCTGGCCCTTAACAGAAAAATGTATCCAACCCCTCCCCTAGACTCCTTACAAAGACACAAATGTAAAACATGAGAAATATAAACCCTCGAAACAGGACACTGTAACTTTGGTAAAGTTTTTATAGCCCCAGTGATATAGGCATATTAATATCATCAGCTCTACCATGAAGTAAAAGCTGGTACCCTACCATCAAAGAAGCACAGTGCCTATTGGGCCTCTTTGAATTTTGAAAGAAATATGCAGATTTAGACATGAAACCTACTTAGATACATTTACCAAAGACCTCATAAGAGCTCTAGTTTTTAATGAACGATGAAGAAAGAAAAGTCTCTGTGACTGGCCTGGGCTTCTCTGCCACCAATACCCTATGATGTAGCACTCCACTACATGAAGCACCTGTGGTACAGAAGGTAGTGGTGCATTCTGCAGGTATATAGAGATAAATTACTGCAGAAACCTGGATTCGAGAGTAAATCACACCCTTTTTCTGCAGAAAACCATTCTCCTTTTGAGTTATAGCTTCTGCTCTGCACTAGACCCCAAACACTTGACATGAGTTACTGTGCATCCTGAACTGCTAATCATAAGTCCAACACTATCCGAACCATCAAGCCATATGGAGGATGGCAGCAATCCATCACGAAGCGGAAGTGGCATATTTGAGATCAGGTGCCAGAAGGTCCTGAAGGCACCTGAGTTGCATGAGCAAGTGATTTCACTGGCTATGGTGTCTTCTCCCATTGCATTGGCTCCTATCCCTTACCTCATATTACTATAACCATGTGGAGACATCACTGAGAAAGGAAACAACTGGGCAGTGGTGAACAAGTTATTCTGGAAGGTAACAGAAAACCACCCAGCTATGGATCTGCAGGAAGCTGCTGAAAGGATATCCTCCTTGAGAGGAGACCTTTGAGCAGTTATTAGCCTCATCTGAAAAAGGGTGTTGCTTGAAAGATAAGAAAGAAGTTTACACTTATTTATAAGCAGTTGCTGACAACTTAGCTGAATAACAGGCATCTGAAAAGAACAGGATTCAAAACAGTAGATGCATAGCTACATACTGAGGTGGCCAGAGGAGTACACTGAATTTCAACAGTATAAAAGCAGAAACCTTGTTAAATCCAGAGACCTGGAATAGCAGTTTAGCAAGAGAAATAAAACATGCCAGCACTTGCTGCCCCAGCTCCTCTGTTGCAGGAGGGGGAGTCTTCCCTTCACAGGGCTAAAGGTGAAAGAAAAACTCAGCAAACTATTATCACAGACACTGGCAATCCAAAGTTCCACAGCCCTTGCAAGCTTACAGTCTACATAGATAAAGAAGCTGGAAATCTGTACAGTGGAGGGCTTTGGAAAAGGAGTTCTCTTCATCTCTTAGCAAATCCCCAGGTACTCTAGCTGAAAAGAGACCTGTTGTTTGAATTTGCATGGCTCTTGCGGTCAGAAACCTCTATACCTCCCATTTCTGGGACATCACGGAGATTCCACTGTGCGGGCTCAGCAGGTGGCTGTCTCAAGAGCCAGAGTTAGCTAAGTGGAGTGATTCTGACAGGAAGTCACTATAAGCACCACACTTTGGGGAACAGGTGTTGTGATGCAGGAGAAAGTGGAGGGTGCCATCCTCAAGAATCAGGGGATCAGGAAGCAGCTCTCCAAGACAAAGGTGCCAGGAATGAGAGAAGCTGTCTGCATAGATCCCACCATCCCTGTCAGGGCACCATGCAAAGGTCCCTGTACCAAAGTGGAGAAAACTGTGAGGTTGCACTGCTTCCCTGCCCTGCGCATGGATGCCTGCTGGGGCAGTCCCAGTCCTGTGAACACCTCAGGTGGAAGGAACTGTACTGCGGTCCAGTCACAACCCCCTCCCACCACACCCTTGGTGAGCACTACAACAGAAAGAATAAAGGGGAGAAAAGCCCCCACTGCTCAGCATGAAGCCCCTGGGCACACACCAGTGTCTAATCAGATGACAAGTGCATGAGGTTCCTTAGCATTACTGGAGCACCCAGTACTGGTGCCCTTTCAAGTAAAAAAGCCCCACCACTGTCATGAGAGAGTCCCAAATGGACATGACCAGAAAAGAGCCTCACAATGACATATTATAGTGAACTTGGCATATGTGTCGAATGAAGAAAAAATTTTTAAATCTGCAAGGGAAAAATGCCAAGTCACACGTAAAGGCAGCCCCATTAGACTAACAGCAGATTTCTCACCAGACACCCTACAGACCAGGAGGACATGAAATGATCTATTGCAGATCCTGAAAGAAAATAAATGCTTACCAAGTTACTTTTCCCAGCAACGCCATTCTTCAGAATCAAAAGAGAAATGAAGATCTTCTAAGATAAGCAAAAACTGAAGGAATTCATGACCACCAGACCAGCCTTAAAAAAGATGTTCAAGGATGTCCTATACCCAGAAGTGGAAGAAAAATACTTGCCATCACGATAGCATGTGAAAGTACAAATTCCATTGGACAAGTAGATGCACAGAAGAGAAACAGAAAAGAATTAAACATTACCAAAGCAGTAAATCATCACATCACAAAGATGAATAAAAAAGAACTGAACAGGGGACATTTTGAAACAACTAGAAAATGGCAGGCACAAGTTAAAGAACAAACATAAATGTTTCTCAAACTGTTCCCTCTAATCAAAAAAGAAAGAACACTCTTCCCAAGTCATTCATGCTCTAATTACCTACTTTAAAAACTCGATAAGGATACTACAAAGAAGACAACTATAGACCAATGTCCTTGATGAACATAGGTGCAAAAATCCTCAACAAAATACTAGGAAATTTAATTCAATGGCACACCAAGAGGATTATACATTATCATCAAGTTAGTTTCATTCCAGACTACAAAGATGATTCAACGTAAACAAATCAATAAATATAACACATAAATAGAATTAAAGGGCAAAAATCATTTTAGGAGATTCATGATAAAATCCCCAAATTAGATATGGGAGGATCATACTTCAGCATGATAAAGTCTGAGTATGACAAACCCATAGCCAATGTCACAGTTTGAAAGGGGACAGCTGAAAACATGTCCTTTATGATCAGGAACAAAACAAGGGTATCCACTCTCACACTGTTACACAATACTGTGCAAGAAATTTTAGCTAGAGCAACTAGGCAAGGGAAAGAAATAATGGGTACACACAGGAAGGGAGGAAATCAAATTATTCCTGTTTGTAGATGATATTATCCTGTGCACTAAAGACTCCACCAAAAGACTTTTAGAACTGATAAACAAATTCAGGAAAAGCAGTAAGATACAAAATCAACACACAAAAATCAGTCACATTTCTATACATCAACAATGAACTTGCTGAGCAAGAAATCAGGAAAATATTATCATTCACAATAGTCACCAAAAAATAAAATACCTCAGAATAAATTTAACTATATGAAAGCCTTCTACAGTGAAAATTAAAAAACACTGAAGAAATAAATTAAAGACACTAAAAAGTTGAATAACTTCATGAATTGGAAGAAATAATACTGTTAAAATCTCCATACTACCCTATAACAATCTATAGATTCAATGTAAAATCATATCAAAATATCAACAGCATTCTTCACAAAACCAGGAAAAAAGTCCTGAAAATCATATGGAAGCATAAAAGAACCCAGATAACCACATAAATCTTGAGCAAAAAGATCAAGGTTGGAAGCACCACAATAAATGATTTGAAGATACACTACAGAGCCAATTTAATAAAAGAAAGTAGTATTGGCATAAAAATACACACATAGATCAGTGAAAAAGAATACAGAACCCACAAGTAAACCCACACATCTTCAGCTGATTCTCAACAAAGGTGTCAAAGACCTCCACTGGAGAAGAGACAGCCTCTTTAACAAATAGAGCTAGGAAAACGTCTGCAGATTGAAACTAGACCTTCATCTCTCACTCTGCACAAAAATCAAATAAAAATGTAATCAAACACCTAAAGCAAGACTTGAACTTCTGAAACTACTGGAGTAAAACATAGGAAAAACTTTTCAAAATATTGGTACAGGCAATGACTATATGGATAGGATTCCAAACTCACAGGAAACAAAAGCAAAGATTGAAAGATGGAATTCCATCAAAATAAAAAGGCTTTTATTATTAAAGTATTTTGTGATAAATAAATTATATTTGTTTGGGGGAACTGGAATATATGGTCTTGATCATTTTTTAGCTCTCTTCCTAGCTTCTTCCCCCATCCCTCATCCCCATCCCCATCTCCAAAAATTCTGCCCCCCTATTTGGTACCACCTCATTTTTATTTTACTCTTTATTTATATTTTGCATCTCTTATATAAGAGAAACCATACAATATTTAACTTTCTGTGTTTGATTTGACATTATATGCTCAGGACTCATACATTTTCATGCAAATAACATGGTTTCAGACTTCTTTAGGACTGAGTAACATTCTTTGGTGTCTGTACAGCACATTTTCTTTACCTATGCATCTGTGGATGGACATTTAGGCTGTTTCCAGCACTTAGCTACTGTAAATTGCACAGACATAACTATGGGTATCCAGGTATCACCAAAATATGGTGTCTTTTACCAAGGAGAATCATACCTGAGTTAAATAGAATTTCCATTTGGGTTTTGTTGAGGAATCTTCATACTGACCTCCATAGCGGTTGTATGTACTAGTTTACTTTCCCACCAGCAATGTAGAAGGGTCATTGTCCCCCACATCCTCGCTGGTATTTGTTGCTTTCTGTATTCTTAATAATACCATTCTGACTGTGGTAAGATGGAATCTCAGAATTGTTTTGATTTATATTTCCCTAGTGGCTAAAGATGCTGAGCATTTTTTTCAAATATTCATTGGTCAGGGCCGCGGATTTAGCCCAGTGGTTCCGGTGCCTTCCTGGCAACTGCAAGGACCCAAGTTCAATCTCTGGTAACAAAAAATAAATTAATTAATATTCATTGGTCATTTATGTTCTTTTTTGCAGAAGTGTCCATTCAGTTCATTTGACCATTTTTTGATTGAGTCATTTGTTTAGGGGTGTTAATTTTTTAAGATCTCTCTATATTACTCCTGTCTGAAGACAGTTGCTGGCAAAAAGATTTTTCCATCCTGTAGATGCTTAATCCATTTTGATCTTCACACTGTTAATCCATTTTGATTTGATTTGAATATAAGGTGAGAGGTCTAGTTTCATTTCTCTGCATGTGAATACCCAGTTTTCCAGCACCATTTTTTTTAACAGGCTATTTTTTCTTCACTATCCCTTAAGCCCCTTTGTCAAATATCAGAAAAGTGGAGGTGTACAGAGCTTTCTGTGTCTTCTATTCTGTTCCTTTGGTTTATGTTTGTTTCATGCCAGTGCTACACTGTTCTTCTTACTATAGCTTCCTAGTATAACTTGAAATCCAGAAGTGTGATGCCTCTAACTTTGCTCTTTTTGCTTAGGTTTGCTTTGGCTATTCTGGGTCTCTTCTGGTTCCATACAAATTTTAAGATTTTTTTTTCCTAGCTCTGTGAAGAATGTTGTTGGTGTTTTAGTGGGGTTTGCATGAAGTCTATACATGCATTTTGGTAATACGACCATTTTAACATCATTCTGGGGGTGATTTTCCATTTTCTAACATCCTCTTCCTTTCTTCAGAGTTCTGTAGTTTTTATTATAAAGGCTTGAAAAGGCACTGAAACTGCCTTGGTTAAGTAGATTTCTAAGTATTTAATCCGTTTGAGTGGAACTGTTTTCCTGATTTTTTTCAGTGAGTTCATTATTGGCATACAGAAACACTATTGATTTTTGTGTGTTGATTTTGTATCCTGTCACTGCTGAATTCGGCAAACTAAAAACTTTTTCACAGCAATGGACACAATGGAGTGAAAAGCCAACCGACAGAATGGAAGAAAATATTTGCCAGCTAACTGTCTGAGAGTGGATCAATATCTAGAATATATAAACAACTCAAAACACAAGTAATCCAATTAAAAAAGCAAGTAATATGAATATATACTTACCAAAACAACAAATATAAATGGCCAATGAATATATGAAAAAATACTCAGCATGATTAACCATCAAGAAAATTCAAACCAAAACAACAGTGAGATGTTATCGCACTCCAGTGGAATGACTACTATCAGGAAAAAAAATAACAAATGCCTATGAGCATGTTGAGGAAAAAGAATCTTTGCACACTATTCATTCTGGGACTATTCACAAGAGCCAAGATATGGGATCAGCCTACATGCCCATCAAGAGAGGAATGGATAAAGAAAATATGGTATATATTCACAATCGAATATTGTTCAGCCATAAAGAATGAAATCTTGTCATTTAAGCAAAATGGATAAAACTGAAGGACATCATGTTAAGAGAAATAATTCAGTCACAGAACGACAAGTGTCACATGTTGTCTCTCAATGTAGAATTTTTTTTTTTGGTTGGTTGGTTGGTTGATTGATTGATTAAATGATTTGGCTTTTTGAGACAGGGTCTTGCCATATAGTTCAGGCTGGTCCTGAACTCACTGTGCAGCCCAGACTGGCCTCAAACCCACAGCGATCCTCCTGCCTCAGCCTCCCAAGTGCAAGGATTACAGACAGATGCCACTATCCCTGGCATGTTTTTAAATTTTATTTATTTATTTATTTATTTATTTATTTATTTATTTATTTATTTATTTATTTTGGTACTCAGGACCTTGCGCTTGCAAGGCAGATGCTGGAGCCATTGAGCTAAATCCCTGGCCCTATTCTTTTTTAATTTTTAAGATTTATATTCTGACATGTTTCCAAAACATAATGACTACATTCATTGTGGGGAGCTGGCACATGCACATAACACATCTTCATTTGTTTCAGTTGTCCATTTTTTGCTTGGATCTGTTGTTTTAGGGGAGTCTAAATTTTTTGAGTTCTTTATGTACTCAACATACTAATCCTCTCTCTGAGCACTAGCTGACAAAATTTTTTCTCCCATTCTGTAAATTGTCTCTTCACTCTGTTGGTTGTTTCCTTTGCTGTGCAAAACTTTTTAAGTTGATATGATCCCATTTGTTGATTCTTGAAGTTATTTCTTGTGCAACTGGGTTTTGTTCAGAAAGTCCTTGTCTGTATCTTTAAGAGTTTTACCTATTTTATCTCCCAGCACATTTGGTATTTGTTCTAATATTCAGGCCTTTGATCCATTTTTACTTTAGTTTTGTACATGGTGAGACATATGGGTCAGATTCAATCTTCTGCATGTTAAACAAGGTTGCAAAATACAATAGCAATATAAAATATCAGTTTTAGCTGGGGATTTAGCTCAGTGGTTCCAACGCCTGCTGCGCAAGCGCAAGGTCCTGAGTCCAATCTCCGGTACCAAAAAATAAAAATCAGTTTTATCTCTAGTCTTTACCAGTGAACATTCTAAAACTTTAAAACAAATCAATGTAAAATATAATATAATCGATGTAAAATGTAAAATCAATGTAAAACAAATCAAATACAAAAAAGGTTGCAGGCTGTTGGTGCACACTTGTAATCTCAGGAGGCTGAGGCAGGAAGTTTTCTACATGTTCAAAGCTAGCCTGAACTACATAATGAGACCCTGCCACAAAAAAACCCAAATCAAGATATTATATATATATATATATATATACATTATATATATGTGTGTGTATGTGTGCATATGTGTGTATATATATATAAAGAAATGAAATACTGAACAAATTTAATAAAAGTGTAAACTCGTACCTTGAAAATTATGAAACATTTTTGAAATTAAACAAGATGTAGCTGGGCATGGTGGTGCATGGTTGTAATCCCAGCCAGCTAGGAGGCAGAGGCAGGAGGATCACAAGTTCCAGACTAGCCTGGAATACGTAGACTCTGTCTCAAAATAAAAGAGTTGAGGAAACCCAGTACTAAAAAGAAAGAAAGGGGAAAAAAACTAAGCAACATCTAAATAAATCAAGTCACCCCATGCTCATGGATTGGAAGATTTAATATTGTTATAATGGCAATAGCATGCAAATTAATCTTAGAGATTCAATGCAATCCCTATCAAAATTGCAGTTGCCTATTTTGCAAACATGTTTAGATTAATCCTAAAATTCATATGGGAAAACTGAGTGTACTGACACATACCTGAAACTTTTTAAAAAGTTACCCTGAGCCACACATGGTGGTACAAGCCTGTAATACTAGGAGGACCACAAGTTTGAGCCCAGTCAGGGCAACTTTGTGACTTAGTAAGATTGTGTCCAATGGTTTAAAATTTGAAATGAGCTGAAGATGTAGCTCAGTGCAAAGCTCCTGGGTTCAATTCCCAATACCAGCAAAAGAAAATATCAAACTAAACATAGAAGAAAGTTAGAAATGGGAAAGTGCTGGGGTGGGGCATGTGGCTGATGACAGAAGAGTGGATGGACTTGACGGATGGACAATGTGCAGGTGTATGGGAATACCAGAGAATGTCATTAATTTTTACAATTAATATGCATTGCTATTAATAATAATTTGATCAACAAAGAAAAAATTTATTTTCCCAAGGTCAGAAAAAACTGTCATTATTGGATAAATTGGTCAAGAGGAAAGGTATACCAATGGAAGGGTTGTTCAGCATGTGCTCAAAGAGTGGGGAAACATCTTTTAATGTGACATAATAACTAAAGTGGTTCAATTTTCCGCACCTAGCCTACATTGATAGGAATTATTTGCATTTTATTTTATCTAGGTACTTTTGTCACTCATATCCTCCCTAATTTCAAAGCACTGGTCATTTGTGACACTGGCAGCAGCAGAATTCAGAACCATTTATGGCATTAGGATACAACAACATTTGGTTATCAAAAGATAGGGCAGGTTGTGGAGAAGGGCCCTCCCTGAGGGGCGGCAATAGTGTTAATCATGAGAATTCTTGTTCATGGCCTCAGATTACATTGCGCTAGGGCCAAGTGACACAGATAACCATATGTTCCATGGTTTTAATTGACAAATAAAAATTGTATACAAATAGTGCATGCTAGGTTACACTGAAATACACATATATTGAATAATAACTAAATCAAGCCAATTAACATATTTTGTGGAGAACATATAAAATCTTTCTTAGCAACTTTCAAATAGGCATTACATTGCTATTAACTACAGTCACCATGGTGTATGATAGATCTCTTGAACTTATTCTTCCTGCCCAAAATTTTGTATCTTTGGATCAATATTCAACCCCCAGCTGACCCCAGTCACTAGTAACAACTATTCTATTCTCTATTTCAATGACATCAATTTTTTATGTATTCTACCTTTCAGTGAGATCATGTAGTATTTGTCTTTCTGTGCCTGAATTATTTCACATTACACCTACCAGTTCCATCCACGTTGTTCCAAAAGACAGAATTTATATCTTTTGAAAGGCCAAGTAGTACTTTTTGTGTTTTCTTTACCCATGTGTCCCAGCAACAGAAAAGCTGACTAATATAATGGCTACACTAATTTATATTCCAAACACCAGTGCAATAGGGTTCCCTTTCTCCACATTCTCAAAAACACTTGCTTTATCTTATGTCTTTTTGATGATAGCCATTCTAACAGATGTGAGGAGATATCTCATTAAAGTTTAAAGTTCTGAAATAAATGCATTCTTTTTGGTTTATGCCATACACAGGACCCTGAAAAACTCAGGTCCTAGGGCAGGGGTTTATCTTGCCACCATGTAAAGGTATTTCTAAAAGCAAGAATCATCTGGCCAAGAAGACCACAAAGGGAAATTGTATTGGTGCTATATCTTCTGGTCAGTATGTCACATCATTTTAAAAGCCACTGTGGTCAGAGACTGGAATGTATTATTTATATATTTATGTGAAGGCTTTGAAATACATGGATTCCAGTGATTCATTCCAGTTGTTTCACAAATAAAAGCAACCAGAACACTAAGCCACAGTGTCCCTTTATTACTCCTACCAAAGGGCCCAGAGGTATGTCCCATATGTCCTCAGCATGATTCATTGCAAGTAAAAAGGACCACAAATTGTTTTAAGTTTTTGTACAAATTATAGTTCAGAAATGCTTACAATAAGTACCCAGCTGAGAAAGCAGTGAAGCTATGTATATGCTGCTATGCATATGTTGGACACTTCCTACTGAGTCAGTGTTATCTAAACCCATACAGAGCACATCAATTGCTGCCCCAGCAGTAAAGAAGATTTCAGGTTCATTTTAATCCCAAGATTAAAATGCTACAAAAGATGCTGAGAGATCTTCAAGTTCATCAAGATTAGACTTAAATTGCTCCAAGGAGAACAGAATCCAATCTCTTTATTCTCTCTAGGGAAGGGATTTTCAGCATCCTCTGCTGTCATTCTCACTGTTGGGTATCATTTGAATTCTTAGATGTGACCCTAACCTGAATCATTTCCATTGCTATTTCCTGTCCATCCTTCTACAGGAAACAAGCACAGTTTGCATCTTCTTTGTCAATGAATACTTTAAGATTGGTTTATTTATATATTATGCACATGACCTTGAAACCTAGATGTATTTGCTGGACAATTTATGAGTTCCCCCTGTGTAACTGTTTCTATCCTAGACATTGTACAAACAGAAACAATAGGGCTCAAATCTAAATTGTAAGCCTAAAACATGTCATCTTTTACATTTGTACCCTTTTATGGTTTACAAAACTGCTTGCATCTTTTAGACAACACACAGACTTTATAAAAAAAAAAACTTCCAATAATTTTCAGGATTACTAAATCAGTTATATCACCCAAGATACAACAAAGAGGTGAGGCATCTTATATGTTAGACCGCATCTTTCAGTTCCTTGTTCAAGGCTCTTTCCATTACCCCATTTGTATGAAAATTACTTTAGCAGTGAAATTCTTTCTGCAGTGAAAACTGAAACAATAAACCCATATATCTAAAACTCAAGTCTGAGCCTCATTTCTATATTGAATCCAACCCGACACCAATCTTACCATCCAAGTTATTCATCTTACACATTCATAATAAAAAAGATACATATCCAGTTTAGTGAGTACTATAAGTAGTCCAGTTGTTTCACGGGAAAATAAAGTCATATACCATAATTTACTGAAAATGACATTAGACAATTTCTCCAAGTGTTTTGATGGCCACTTAATCAGTCAGTGGCCCTTTTTTTCACCCATCTGCCTTTCCCTCTTGCTGTCCCTTGTTTTCTTTGCTTTGATGCAGAACTACAAACACGGTCGCTTTAAAAATCCATGCTGTCCACAGGTGCTGCTCACTATACCATGCAATTCTCCTGGCAGGTGCAGTCCATTTCCCATTTTGAGTCAACTGCCTTAATTAGGGATTAAGTTGTGAGCAAAAGTAGCTTCAAACTCCCTTAAACAAAAAACAGAAGTTATGATCACTGAAACTCAAAAAAGGAAAAGAATAAGGACAGTAAGTTATTGTGCAATTTCTCAAAGGTCAGTTGCTGTAGCCACCCCTCTACTGTCACCTTCTGCAGAAAAAAGATTTTCTGTGCTGTTCCCAGGAGAATTTAGATGCTTCATGTTTTCAGAACCCACCAGAGACTAACAATTCCCATGCCCTAAGAGAAGAAATCTGGTCCACTCATCATGGGCCAGCCAGGTCGGGTCCCCAGTAAACCATGCCCATTCCTATCTAGCAGAAGTAGTGTAAATATGCCCTCAAGGAGGGCACTTGGGTGCAAGTGGTAAATTGTCTAAACATGTAGTAATTCATCACTTAGCACTTACAGTTACAAGTTGAAGAGACGGTCAGTATTCACACCCATTTAGTCAATTACTTAGCCCTTCAATCAACAATATAACTTCTCACTCTACAGAAGAGTCCATGGAGAAGGGACCCCAAACATAGTCTGAGAAAAGACAATTTGTGTAGTAGAGAGTAAAGCATAGTAATAGCTTTAAAATATCATATCTGTATTTTTGAAAGTCTGAAAACATAACCCTATGCTGGATTATCTAGATAAATAGCTAACAGTCATTTTCCTCCACGGAGTTTTACTGTTAAGGCTGACTAGTGTTTATGGTTATAAGATATGAAATGACTACCTAAAATAACCACTTTTACTTTGAACCATTCAATGAAGTATTTCTTCTTTTCTTCATATTAAATTAAATTTTAGCTGGTACATAAAAACATGAGGGTTTTTATCAATAGGGTTTTATCTGATGCTTTGATACATGTATACATTTGCATGATGTTTGAATCAGTTAAAACCTATCTTCTCAAACATTTATTGTTTCCTTATGGTGAAAATAATATTTTTCTTCTAGCTTTCTGAGATATGCAATACACAATCACTATCTGTATTCACTGCACTGTGCAATAGCTTATTTCTCCTATGTACCTGCAACTTAGTACCTATCGATCAACCTTTCCTAATGCTTCTCTCCCCTACTCTATCTGGCCTTTGGGAGCCCTCATTCTTCTCTTAACTTCTGTGACATCAACATTTTATAATGAATGAGTGAGATCATGCTGTATCCAGAGGTACATGGGGGGGGGGGGTTAGGGTTCTCAACTTTGAGAAAGACTCATATAAGGAGAAAGCTGTTAAGCTATTGTCTCTTATTGAGCTCTTCCTATGAACTATATGTTTTTATCAAGTCTAAGTTTCTCTAGTGTGAGAAACTGAGAGTGTAAATAAGGACTAAAAGGATTAATAACTAATAATTGATACTTTGAAACAGGAAAAGGTCCAAAGAGGTAGGGGTGGTGGGAGGAGATGGGGAAAGGAAAGAATGGAAAGGAAAAATTATGAGAAAAGAAAAAAAATGGAAATGAAGTATGTAAAGAGGGAAGGGTGGAGGGGTGAGCCATGCACAAGTAGTGGGGAAAAAATAAGAATCAAGATACATCATGTACAGGTACAAGCACCCAAAGATAAATGTAAATGCATTGTATACCTAAAATGTACCAATAAAAGAATTTAAGTTAAATAAAAGTTTCTCACTTAACCCCAACAATCGCATGAAGTTGGTGCTATTCATTGTGTAGTAGAGGAAGCCAAAGCCTATGAAAGTGAACCCATTTATCCAAAGGTCACAGAGAAGACCAAGATGGAGTCATAATGATAATCCAAGTATATTTCAAATTGTCTCATCTAGACCACTTCCTCTACATTCCATTGACTCAAGAAAGGGAATATGTGTGTGTTGTGATCCGTAATTTTAATCAGGGAATTTAGGTAACAAGGAGGTAATTCTGGCAAAGTGAGAAATGCTGAAAAGCATGAGGAACATCTAGAGAACAAAGATCATTTAAATTTAGTAAACACAGTAGACGTGAAAGTGGAGTTGCCAGATTTGCCAAACAAAAATACAGTCAACCAGTTAAATTTAAAGTAAAATAAATCATTAATTTAGTGTGAGAATTTTCCATGCAATATAGTATTTGAGAGATACCTGTATTTATATTAGAGTTACTCGTTAATTATCTAAAATTCAAAGTAACCAGGTGCTCTATATCGTATCTAGTGACATGGGAGAGGTGAAAAGTGGTGGGGATAAATGGAGCCTTTGCCTAGGCAACTGGATAAGATTAGAATTATTCTCTAGGCAATCGTTTGAGATTTCTGAGAAAAATATTTATGTGATTAGATTCATGCTGCTGGAAGATTAATCTGGCTGAGAAATGTAAGACAAATTACAGCCATAAAGAAATGGAGGTAGCAATTCAGAGGAGGGACCCCGAGTTATGCCAGTGGCAGTAGGACAGAGACACATGGGCAAATTCGAGAGACGTGACAGAGGGGACTTCATCCGAATGGTAATCTGAAGTTTGTTAATAATGTTAGCATATCTAGATTTGTAGAGCTGACAAATACCTCTGAAGATAGGTACCACTGTCAATACTTCTGTTTAAAAATAAATACTTGAAATGCTTCTTGGATTATATCCCCCACATTTGGGTGACATTTTCTCCAGAAGCTGTTTAAATGGACTAGACTCCATCCTGAGTTCTTCCACTAAGTTCATGAAGCAGTTTTTCATCATGACAGTGAACCCAGAGCACACACCCAAGAGGTGTATGATGGATTAAGGCCAGTTTGAGACTCTCCTTGAGTCCTCATTGAAAATGAAAAACAGAAGAAGACTGAAGAGTGCAGGACACAGCAGGAAATCTCACTTTGTGGTTATTTTGTTGTTATTGTTTGTTCATTTTTTTAAATCAAGCATGATGTTTATCTTTTCCTTCAGGATCCTGTGTTTTCTGCATGGGCACAATGGTATATGGTGACATATAGGTACCCACCAGAAATGTCCTAGTCATCCATTCTGCCTAGTCTCCAACTGTCACAATTTTATCAACTTGACAAAATGTTCTTAAAAATTCATTGTTTAAAGGCATTTAGCATATGCCTGCTATGCTCCAGACTAAGGATCAGCAAACTACACCCCATGGACCACATGCAGCCTGTAGTTTTTCGTACATAGTTTTGTCAGCACATAGCCATCCCCATTTGTTTAGCTTCCTCAAAGCATCAGTAACAGAGAATGCAGAAATGAGATCTTACATCTTGCCAGATTGGTAAACTTTCCTAAGGAAATAAAAAGCAAATTTGCAAGGCTTTTGGGTCTGTCACAATTACTCCATTATGCATTGTAGAGCAAAAGCAACCACAGACATTATGTAAATTGCCTTTTACATTTTAGCGACAAACAGGATATCAATCTGCAGCCATTATTTGTCACCAACTTGTCTAGAACATAGAATGTTTCTGGGTTATGACTGTAGAAAAAGATAATAATGTATTCTCCAATAACTAATCCAATTTGTCCCAGTATTTTTATTTCTCTCCAAAAGAATTGATGCAGAAGTTGACAACACATATTTTGTTTGTTTGTGATTTCTCTATTTGATGACTTATTTATCTTGGCTGATACAATTTCAACAGATCACAGTTAAATCTCGAGCTCCTTTTATTCTATTTTGTTCTCTTTCAAATATTTGTTTCATTGGTACATCTTTTGTATGAGAGAAATGAAAACATAAATTTCCTACATTTCTCAAATTCATTTGAGTAGAGGAATTTTATACTGTTTAATTTTTATTCTGGCATATACTTGGGTAAATTCAGTTCTTTGATTAAGTTTAGATGTAGATTTTGTTGTGTGGTAATCAACTGCTAGTAGCTGCAAAGGAAAATACATCAGCACTTAGAAAACACACCCTGAATTTATGCACTGCTATTGTTATAGCCATTATATGTGGAGCAATAATATGTTGGTAAGAATCCAGATACAGAAATCATGGCAGTAATTTGATCAGAGAAATTTTAATATAAAGAAGTATTAGCTACTATTAAGGGAATCAACATTTTACTAGTTCAAAAGTAAAAGAACAAAGAAGAATACATTAAAAGAAGTAGTGTGAGCACACATTGCCCATAGTGCTAAAGGCACATACCTAGGGAAGCACCAGACTCAGAGGAGGCTCCACTAAGGCTGAGGTTAGGAGCTCACTGGAGCGAGTGCAGTGGCTGACCCTATAGCCATCTGTTTGTTGAGTTGATTGCTTACTGAAATTGACAAAACAAAACAAACTAGACAACATAGGACTGACTAGAAACCCCCTTCCTGGGTGTCTGAAGAAATCACTTGGAAACTGCCCTTTGGGGTCCTGGTGAAAGTACCTAGGAAGACAGGAATAGGCTCCTATACCCTAGGAGCAAGACAGGACCTTAAATGTGGAAAAGAGAAACCATGCTTTTGCAACATTCGTCTAGTACTCTATTTGCCTATTTCATGTAATCCACATGCCTGAGAACTGTCCCTAAATCCTGAATTTATACTCTTCTCTGCATCTCATATCAATATATCATGCTGCAATGTTAATGGATACTAAATATTATTCCCAGAGTCTGACCTATTGCTTCCAAGTTTACATATTTGCTAATGTCCTTTCTTTTGATTTAAATTCCGAAGCCCTCAAAATAAAATATTGGATGAAATCCTACCCATTCCTTGAAATACACTGCCTTCACTGTCTGAAATTTTCCTTCTGAACTATAATTTCTATTATGGAATCCATGGCCAATGTGGCAGGTCTTATTATAGGTTTGGAGGATAGAGGTGAATAAGACAGAACCCTCCATAGAGAGGACTTTTGGTAGTGGTGAGACAGACAATGATTAAAGTAAAGGGAGAAAAGCTAGGAGATTGGGACCCAAGAAACCAGTGAGGAAGTATTTCTAAACAGAAAGAGTAAAACTCATTGCTGAATGCTACTGAGAAATACAGTAAGATAAAAACCGAGAACAGATTATAAATCCTGGAAAATTCTGGTATCCTTTAGAAGATTTATTTTTCAGAATGGTGAAAATAAGAACCTAAGTGGAGTGGATCAAAGACTGAATGACAGATGAGAAAAAGACAGTGAGCAGAGCTAACTTTTCAAATAAGGTAATTACTTGATCAAAAGTGGAGTTTTCCTATATTTTATGGTGAGGTGCTTTATAGCATGATTTTGTATTTATGACAGTTATCTACAAGAGAAGGAAAATATTGAGAAGCAAAAAAGATGGCCTTAATAGGCAAGAGAGATTGACAGCTAATATATAAATACTGAAACTTTATATTAGAATGGGGCTAGTTCCATCATGAAATAAGAAGATAAACAGAATTATAGAGTAATAGCCACTGGTACAGTTAGAGCTTTGGGGAAGAAAAATGAGATAGCTTCTTTCTGATCAATGCTGTTTGTAAGAGAAATAACAAATAACAAATTAGAAAAGAGCTATTAGACTTTGGAGATCAGAAAGGTATAAAAGAGACATCTCAGAAAAATAACGTGAATTTAGAAGGGTTGCCATGAATGAATTATAAGTGTTGTATCGAGATTTTAACATGGACTAAACAGCATGATTGAGTATTTTCCCCAGTCACACTCTAATGCTTGGAAACAGAGGAAAAGTATCTCACAAGTTGAGTTGAATAAACATAGAGGTTCTCTTTAAAAAAAAAAAGTATATCAGAAAAAAAGAAGGGAAAGGAGTTGAGAATGTTTTGAAAATAGTTATAGTAAAGCAGCGCAAATTCTAAACTGAGGTGAAAGTGAATGCAAAAAATGCTGAGTAAAAGAAGTTGTCATGGGGTCAAAGAATGGCTGAAAATGGGACACAGGAATAGGGCAGCTAATTCCTGATGACAAGGACTAAAATATGATGATGGAAATAGGGAGCTGTCGTGGGGAGAGGAAAAGATTTGTATTCACAGTAGTCAGTGAAATCTTGTCTTGATTTAGTACACGTACATATTCCCAAGTTCATACATTTGTATAGCCCCATTTTTTTCAGTTTTTCACACTCTAAATGTCTCAAGAATATTTTTCATATAACTCAGAGACAGAAATAAATACCTAACAGTTTTATTTTTTAAGTAGTTTGGTCCACATAAGTATTTGTGTATCAATAATTGAGCAGTTTGAAAAATACACATAAGTTGAAAGAAATAACATTAGGCTGGCTGAATAGGCGCATCAATGACCACAATAAAGAGAAGGGCTGCCCCTTGGGGGAAAATTTACATCTGAACTGTCTTAGTGATGAGATGACACACTTCTGATAACCTCTATCTCATAGTATTTACACCAGAGCCTGACCAACTAAGTTTTCTGTCCAGGAATCGATCCTACATGGAGTATCCATATAGAGACTGGCATCTGGTAGTTGCTATGTTTGTCAGTTTTCTCCTGGGGATATGTGTCACAGAAAAGAATGGGTTCAAGAAGAAAAGAACATGAATACATTCATGCAGGAGGAGATTTTGTTAGTACTTGTTTCTTTTTCCTACTGGTAATAGTAATAATAACAATTATAATATTTCTGAGATCATTATCATTGAATCATTATAGTCTTCCTCCTCTACAACAAAACAAATTAATTTCCAAGATTCATATGTATTTAGTCTTTTATTGTTGTCTCCTAAATTAGTTCTGTATTTTCAGCCTCTTTACAATGTTATATTAGTCATTCCTAACTAGATAGACGGGTCTTCAAAATCCTTTCAGGTAAAGGATTTTGTAATAGCTTCCTTATATTTAGTTTAAGAACTTTAATCTAAAAACTTGTCTTTTCACATTAAAAAACTTCATATAGCTGTCTAATTTCCTTTTCTATGGTCATTTCTGTGCTTTCTTGCATAGGTAATTTTAGGTGACCCCTTCCTGTCTTCTGGAACATCCTGCCTCCATGTCCACCTGTCACAATTTTCGCCTTGCTTGGGTACCAATCGCAAACACTGTCTTTTCCACAAAGACTTTCCTGTTGCTCCATTAAATAAATATAAATCCATTCCTCATGCTGATCTCCAAAGTTTCATATTTCCCTAATGTCGATTACCATGCTCCATAAGTGTTACCTTCCATTGTCTACTGTCATGAGAAAACAGCAGTGAATCTCCTTGTAGACCAGGACCATATCTTGGGGTGCTAGTATAATGCAGGAGATGATGCATTAAATCTGATGCTTTGGTCTGCAGTCTAGCTCCTGTACCTGCTACAGGGTATCTCCAGGACTTAATTTCCAATTCAGTGAAATACAGATGATATTATCAGCTTCACACATAAAGTGACTAACACAGTGTTTAGTTCCAAGCACCAAGATAAATTAGTTCTTCTGTTTTTTTGCATCTTTAGATCCCTCCTGATTCCTAACACCAAGAATGTTCAAAATTTGTAATTTATTTGGGTGGAAATGCAAACTATAATAATAGCTGCCACAGTGGGAACTCAGAGTAATCAACTGAGCAATCCTGTCTGAATCTCTAGCATAGGAAAATCTTTGGAGAACTTCAGTTTCTTTCTTGTGGTAAATAAAATATACATGAACCTAGTGGTCTCAACATCTGGAAAGAGAAAGAAGAGGAGGAGGAGGAAGGGAGGGAGAGAAAGAGGGAAGAAGAGAGGGAGGAGGATAGGAGAAGGAAGAGAGACAGGGAGAGAGAGAGAGAGAGAGAGAGAGAGAGATCTTATTTGTAACTTTTAGTCTATGCAGCTTCCAAGTGAAAGAAACATTAGCTTTATCTTTGCTCTATACTAACTTTTCTACCTCTTTTAAGTTTTATTTGTCCCTCTCATTTTGCGTTTTCTCAAAATTCAACTCAGTTACTACTATTAAATAGAAATTTAATTTGTGCTTTCATTTAAAAAACTGAAAACACTTATGCCACCTAAGTTGACTTTAATTAAACAAGATATGAAGTCCTAAAATTGTGCATTAATTTAATTGGTTTTAATAATAAATAAAGATTGGGTTAAATGTTCTACTTTAATATAATCTCTAAGGAATAAATACATATTTGTCAATAATTCTTTAGGCAAAGTGAATAATTTCACATTGATATATATCTTTTTAAAGGCAAGTTTTCATATATTAGATTTGTTTCATGTAGGATAAATTTACAATCTCATTCCTACCTACTTGAAATTCATTTCCAAGGTGAGAAAATATATATTGTTTTTTGAGAAAATATAAACCATATTTATTAAACAAATACTGTTACGGGCTACATTTTTATAAATTTAAATTATTAATGAATTTGACAAACCATTTCTTATATTCATTTGGAAAAGCCTTCTTTGAACATAGAAAAGAAATATAAATCTATTAAAACCTCATACACAAGTTGCTAACCAGTTGAATATAATTTTATAGATTTTTTTTAACACTTGAACATGGAGAGACTATTGGCTGTCCCTTCTTCAATAAGATTTATGTAAATAAGTGATGATGGTGTGCATTGTGACAAACAAGGCATTGCTCAATCTGCTACTTTACAAGTTATGTTATGATGATTAAAAACTCACACTAGAGCTCAGCGCCACCATCCCAGGCTCCTAGGGCAGAGAAAGTGAGCTGGTCCCAGCACCTTGAAGGAAGCTCCCTGCCTCCATCCCAGGCTCCTAGGGCAGAGAAAGTGAGCAGGTCCGAGCACCCGGAAGGAAGCTCCCCCGCCGCCATCCCAAGCTCCTATGACATAGAAGGTGGGCCAGTCCCAGCACCTGGAAGGAAGCTCCCCCACTGCCATCCCAGGCTCCTAGGGAAGAGAAGGTGAGCTAGTCCCAGCACCCGGTAGGAAGCTCCCCGCCTCCATCCCAAGCTCCTAGGGCAGAGAAGCTGAGCTGGTCCCAAAACCTGGAAGGAAGCTCCTCGCCTCCATCTCAGGCTCTTAGGACAGAGAAGGTGAGCCAGGTGAGTGCCAGAAGCACCCCCTCCCATGGAAATGAGAAGACACGTAAACAAGTCTCAAAAATAGACTTCTGGATCACCTACAGCAACCCCAAAGGGAAACGAGATGGAACACTCTGATACTCAACCACCTGGACTCTCTGAACTGGCAACAAAAGAGAATCTGGAAAAAATGAAATCAGAAATAATTACTCAGATAACAGCAAAGATTTTGCTCATGGTGCAAGACATGATTAATAAATCTAGAGAGGACACAGATAAAAAAAATAGAGGATCTGAAGAATATGATGGAATTCCAACATAGGAAACAAATGGAATCCATAAAACAGATACAAACAGATTTCCAAGAGATTAAAAACTCCATCAAAAGTCTGCACAGCAGAATGAACCAGAGTGAGGATAGAATTTCACATATCAAAGATAAGATTGCAATTAGTGAGGAAGAAAAGAAAAATTGCTTTAAAATTGTAAGGGAACATGAGAAATCAATCCAGCAGCTGCTAGACGATGCAAAGAATAACATCAGACTGGTTGGAGTCAATGAAGAAAGAGGAGAGAGTGCAGATGATATAAAAAAAACTGTTCACATAAGTGATGGCAGAAAACTTCCCAAGGAGGGCAAAAAAAATTGACATACAGATAAGGGAGGCATATAGGACTCCAGCTAGCCTTAATCAAAAAAAATCTACACATAGGCATATAATAGTTAGGATTCCAGAAATCCAACAGAAGGACAAAATTCTACAAGCAGTGAGAGAAAAGAAACTAATCACATACAAAGGAAAGCCTATCAGAATCACAGCACACTTCTCAATGCAAACTCTCAAGGCAAGAAGAGCTTGGAGTGATGTATTTCAAGCCCTAAAGGAAAACAGCCTCCAACCCAGATTGATGTACCCTGCAAAACTAACTATCTTTCAAAATAGATGGAGAAATAAGATATTTTCATGACAAAGAGCACCTCAGGAACTTCATGAATATCAAACTGGCACTCCAAAAAATTTTAGACAATACCCTAGGAAAAGACAATGAGGATCACAACCCCAGGAAACCCAGCAGAATGAATCCATTGGGTGTGGCAAATTAAATGCAAAGGGGGAGAATCCAACAAAAAGAGAAAGTCATGACAAGGCTTTTAAAACTTTTAACTTCATCTCCCTAATGAGTGTATAATTCAGTCTTGTTATTGTACTGATTAGTATTTTTCTGATTCTAGAGTTGCACACCTTTCCTTGTGCTATACTGGCTATTTATCATCTTCTTACATCTACATTTTAATTGAGTTGTCTATTAATGAGCTCTAAGAATTCTTTAGATATTCTGGTCATAGGTTATATGTATTGTAAATATGGTCTGACTACTTTTCATTTTAATTATGTCATTTAAAGTTCTAAATTTTGACGGAATCCCATTTATTAATTTTTTTCTTTTATACATAATGTTTTTTGTATCCTAGGGAGTTCTTGCCTGCCCTGAATTCATAAATATTTCCCCTTATAATTTCTTCTTAAAGTTTTATACTTTTAGGCTTTTTTATTTAGGTTCATAGATTCCCTTCAAGTTATTTTCATGTATGGAAATAAAGGGTTGAGGTTAATTTTTTATATACAGATACCAGGTGTTCTAGTCCCATTTGCTGAAAACACTATCTCTTCTTCGGCTCTTCAATTGAGTTTATATTCTATAAAATGCTAATGTTAAATAATCTTTCAAAGCTCAGTGGACCATATATGTGTGGTTCTATTTCTAGATTCTCTGTTTTATTCAAATGATCTATATGTCTTTCCTTATACCAACACTGCCTTGATTACTGTAGTTTTAGAAGAAGTCTTAAAATTAGATACTAAACGTCTTACAACACTGTTTTTGTTTTTGTTTTTAACTTTTCTAGGTCCTTTGTACTCCTACATAACTTTCAAATTTCAATATCCAATTCTTCATTTATAGCAAGTATACACAGACCTGAATTTATATATATACCTTGTGTTTTCTAATCCTGCTAGATTCAAATACAAGTTCTAGGGGCTCCTAGAGATTTCTTAGTATTTCTCTGTAGATGATCATTTCATCTACATATAAAGATTTTGCTTCTGCCATGCTAATCCTACCCTAGTTGTGTCATTTTATTGCCAGACTATTTTGGTGGGGACTAGGTTTCAAAGTTTAATGGACAGATAAAGAGTAAGCATATCTGCCCTTCTTCCCCACCTGAAGGAGAAAGCATTGTATCTTATCCATTTATATAAGGCATTCTCACTGGAAGTATGGAGTACATGTTTTTAATCTGTTGAGAAGGTTCTGTTCTACTTCTAGTCTCCTGATAGCTTTTACCATGAACAGCTGTAGAATTTGGTCCAATACTTTTTCTGCAACTACTGACAGGATCATATGGCTTTTTCCTTTCCTCTGTTAAAATGATGACTTTTGGGGGTGAATCTTCCAATGCTGAACCAACACTGCCATCCCTATAACAAAACCACTTTCTACATCCTGCCAGATCTGACTTCTAATACTTTGTTTTGTTAAACAAATTTCTATCTATGTTCATACTTTTTTCTTCTATTATCTTTATCCAATTTTAGGATAAGCACAATGTTGATTTCCTAAAATGAGGGGAGAAGTGTTTCTTCTTTTTTCTGCTTTAAATGTTTGATATAATTTATCAGTTAAAATGTTTATGAGACTGCTGTTGTCAATAGGTAGGTTTTCAAGCTAGGAATATACTTTCTTTAATAGGTGCTATTCAAATTTTATATTTCCTCCAGAGTTAGTTTCATTAATTTATCTTCCAAGGTACTTCTTAGAAGTTGTCAAATTTATTTCAAAACAGATTTTTGTAATATGCTTTCTATATCATTTTAAATTCTGTAAAATCTGTGGTAATGTCTCGTACATCTTAATATTGTAATTTAAAAAAATGTATAACTGATATTGTGTAACAGGAAGAGAAGGTCTAAAAGACCAGGGGATTTGGGAGGGGTAGGGGAAAGGAAAAAAGGGAAAGGAAAAAATATGAAAAGAAGAAAAAAAATGGAAACAAGGTCTTTGCAAATAGGGAAGGGTGGAAGGGGTGAAGGGAGGGCAAGGGAAGGGGAAAAAATAAGAACCAAGATATTGATGTAAAGGTACAAGATCCCAATGATGAATGTAACTGTATTTTATACTGAAAATGTGCCAATAAACTTAATGGGAACAAAAAACTCACACTAACATTTCCCTTGACATAAATGTAGAACTAGAAACAGATTTTTTTCTTCATGAGCATAGGATATTTGAACTTAGAGGATCGCAATGATGACTTATTTTAATCTTTTTTACACTTCCAGATGTTGAGATTGAGAGATGCACTGACTTAGCTGAGATCTTAGAGATGTCAGTAGTATCCATGTCACAGGAAATTTACACATAAGAGAAATCCTAGCAGGTCCCAAATCCCAAATCTAAATTATACTTTACACAAGGTATTTCACTTTTTGTTTGTTTGTTTGCTTGTTAACATATAAAGGTCTTATCCCTCCCCGCCCCACCCCACCCCCCCAAAAAAAGTCAAGTTATTGCCTTTGGGGAAGTTTCAAAAGTAAATTAAAATAAATGTTGAAAATCCAAGAAAATATTATCTACAACTAAATGTGTGATCTCTTCCTAGGAAAGAAATTTCTTGAGCTCTCATAAGTATGTTTGATTGTAACAGTTGAAAAAGGGTTAATTATCAATATTCTCTACCCACTTGCCAACACATGAAATTGAAAGGCAAATATCCAGGGCTGAAACTTGCCAATTATGCTTTTGAAATCCCAGTAGTTTTAATTACAGCCTACTCTAGTTCTATAAAAGGTACTGAAATTCTGCCCATCTATCACAACTCAAACTCATCCATAAAGCATGAGTGTCATTTTTAGTGCTTCTTTTTTCAATTTATGCCTATGTATTTTTCTCTCTGGAATCAGTAAGGGCTTTTTTTTCTTTATTTTTTACTAAAACATATACACATGAATACACATAACTTATTTATTAATCTTCAGTGGATAATTTACAGTTGTCATTGCTTGCACTCTCCACCAAAGAAAATTTCCTCCTGCCATTAGTTTCTCATTTAATTTGTGATAATTAGCACAAAATAAAGGCCAGCTAATGGAGAACAGGACCATGGATCAAGAAGTAGGATATAACAAAAACTATGTTTAGCTCGAAAAATAGATGGTTTATGTAATTCTCCCCTAAACAAAAATGGCAATGTTAAAAAATATAACCCTTATATTATTATTGCTATCCTAAGGCAGCAGTTTTCAAATACAGGCAATTTGTAACCCCCACTCCCCACCCCCATAGGATTTTGGCACCTTCTGAAGACATTATTGATAGTTACAACTTGGAAGGTAAGGAACAGCTAATGGCATTCAGTAGGTAGGTACCAAGAATCCTCTACAACAAAGAATTCATTGGTCAAAAATGTCAACCACGCCAAAGCTGTAAAACCTCCTCCTAAAGCATTATCCTAAGTATTTTATGTACATTAGCTTCTTTAATCCTTAGACTGACCTCATTTCATTGGTGAGCTATACAACAAGAAGATTAAGTAGCTTGTGAAAGGACACACAGCTATTAAGTAGCAGAGCAGCCCTGTACTCTAATATCCATATTATTTTCATATTTCATTAGCTGTCAGTCATCGCATGAAAGTTTCTCTGATTCCCTTCCCACCCACACAGTTAATAATAATTGTTCTGTCCTTCAAACTCCCAGAACTGTTGTATTTTACCTAGAGCCTCATACCAGGCTTTCCTCCAGCACTTTCTAAGGGACATATCTCTGTCAAGGATTAAAACATATTGTGTGGAGGGGAAAACATGCTTCTGTGGTCAAATAATGTGTGGAAACATTAGGCAAAACAAACTTAATCTTTCTGCTGAAACTTCCCATAGACTGATATGCACTATGAATCTAGAGGGGGTTTACTTTATCCAGCATAACTCAAATTCATTTAATCAAAAAATAAAAGGTCATCTTTAGACATTAGCTGATCAAACACTACTATTATCATGACCAACAATAACTAAATATTAATAAGTAGCATGTTGTTTTGCTATACATATCTTTTCTCACCTTTTGAGTAACCCACACAGTAACTCATTTCTAAACAAATGGAAAAACATTTACTGGCATTAAAATGACTAAATTAAATTGGAAACCCAACCTGAAGAATCTCTGAGCAGATGAAACCAGTTAGGGTTCATAACTGTTGTAGTCAGGGTTTGCAAAGGAATAGATTGAATACAGGACACATAATTTACAGGATTATGTTATCATAGTCACCCAAAAAGTCAAATGCAGAGGAGTGCAAGAGATCTGTCCACATGCCAAAGACCCAAAGAATCTAGCTGAGGGCCTGGGTCCCAGAGCAATATCATGCACAAGTCCAGCTGAAGGCTGAGAGCCCAAGGAAATGTCCTCTATGAGGCCAGCCAAAGGCCTAGAGCCCAAGGCAATGCCTCATGCAAGTCCCTATCACGGATCTGCACCTGGAAGGCCAATGCACCAAAGACTAATGGTACAAGTGAGAAAGCCTGCGCTGGCAGGGTGAGAAATCTGTGCCACCAGGCTGAGGGATCTGCACTGGAGCCAGGAAGTGATGCTCAAGGCGAAGACCAGAGCTCCTCTGATGAGAATAGCAGCCACCCCCACCGACAGCAAGGACCCAAGCTCCTCTGATGATGAGAACAGCCAAGTTTGTATCAGGAAAACCAAGCTCAGCCAGCTTCTCCAGGAAAATCAACATCATATAATCTTCCCCTCCACTTCTTCTCTTATACCATTGGCAACAATTCTCAGGTGGGTCTTCCACACCAGAACCACGCTCACTCAGTTCACCTGAGTGTTCCAAGTTGACCACTAGTTAATCCACCACAATAAGTAAGCAAAGCCTCACTTGATTTATAAATATAAATGAAATGGAATCGGGGCTATCATAAATGCCTATACTAAAGAAAAAAAGAACTTAAGATCAGCCAATTAAAAACAATTATATACCCAGGGCTTTCCAATTGCATAGATCAAATAAGGCAGCTGTATGACTGTAATCAAATGTTTTTTTCGCTTTATTTCTGGATCTATCCCATGAAAACTTTCTTTCATATTTCCTCTGTAAAACCTCTAAATCAGTTCTTATTTGGAGCTGCCCAATTCATTAATTATTGTTTGTTTAAATAAATCCTTTAAAACTTAATATGCCTCACTTTGCTTTGTAAAAGTGTATAAGGCCCATGTATTAAAAGCTTGGTCCCCCAGAGTAGCTGTACTAGGAAGTGCTGTGGACCCTTAAAAGGTAAGGCCAACTTCCAGCCATGTAGGGTCATTGGAAGTAACAGATGCTGAAGAAATAACATTGATGAAAACAACCACAAACTGCATAAAGGATAATCCCACAACTCAATTCAAAGAAATCCCTCAAGTTCTAGTGCTCTTTTGGTATGTCAAGGCTTCCAATTCCATTTTTGAAATTAAACAGAAAACTAATTGCTATGTATCATATCTGTATTATTCTATTTTTCATTACTATTATGAAATATCCTAAGCAGGGCAATTTCATTAAAAAAAGTTTTATTTTGGACTATAATCCTGAATATATAAACTCCAGTTGCTGCAGCTGAGATAGTCTTCTTGCTGGCAGAGTTCCAAGATAGCAAAGGATATCACATGGCAAGAGACAGGGAGCGTGGATACACAATGGACCCTCAAGTTATGACCGGCCTGACATATGAACAACTTGGGTTAATTAGGGTAATGGAAGATTCATCTGCCTCTTGTTATCTGCAGAGTATACCCAGGTAAACATCCAGATCTCAGCTGCACTGACTTACAAACAACTTGAGTTACAATCAGCCCTCGGGAACTGATTGAGTTCATAAGTCAAGAGTCCACTGTATACGTGCCTGTCTGATCTCTCCCATTCATTTTTTTTTTTGGTACCAGGGATTGAACTCAGGAACTTGTGCTTGTGAGGCAGGTAGTGGAACCACTAAGCTAAATCCCTGGCCCTCTCCCTTTTCTTATAAAACCACCAGGATTCAGTCAGGGACATTCTACTCTAATAAATTTATCTAATTCTAAATACTTCCCAACAGCCCCACCCCTACCACATCAGTTAGATTAAGTTTCTGCACTCTTAGTATCTCACAATGGAGATTATATTTCAACACAGGAAGCCTTGATGGACATTCAAATTGTAACCAAACCACAGAAGTATCCTAAGTTACATTTAATCTACACCAAAAGATTTTCACTTAAAGCTCCGAGTCTGTGAACTCAATTGATTATCAGAAAAATGTATGAAATGTTACTGTCACCTGTCCTAAAACTGTCCTTTAACGTGACCTCAGCTATGTCAAGCACAGCTTTGGGTAACAAGACAGGAAAAAAAAAAAATCTGTAAAAGTGGTTACCAGCTCCTCAACCGGACAAAGCTTTGTAATTGGAAAACTACTTCAAATGAGTCCCCACCTTTGAAATACTGCTCCCAGGAATTCATTAAATGGTCAGTAGAGGACAGAATGAACCAGCATTTAGTGATAGTCCTTCACCAGCACATCCAGAAAGCTGCTACACTTAGGATCTTGTTTGGAAAACTATCTACCCAGTAGATCTTTCCAGAACTCATCAGTAATTTAAAATGCTATCTCTTAGATGAAAGAAAATGTCTGCCAGTTGTTATGTTGACAAGTGTATCCATGGTGATGTTTCATTGCAAAGAAGAGAGATTGGATGTGAGAAAATTTCATTATGCACACATTTCCACTTATAAAAATTAAATGATCAGCATCATCTCTCCTAAGCACAATCTTTAGCCTCTTCCTGAATTCAGTTGTTGTTCTAATAGAACTGCTTTTTATTTCTCAATAAAATTTTAGTAAAATTTGCTAGTGGAGGTTTTAGTTTCTGGTATTCAGCCAAAGTATTTGTCAACAGAATTGCACTTCTTAGATGCATTTGGAAGCTTTGAAAAAGCACCCCCCACGCACACACTTGAAACTCTCCAGAGAATGTCTGGAGGCATAAGCATTAGGTAGTCTCTATTCCAAAATTCATTTTATATTAAACTTGAAATTCTCAGGACTCCTATATGCAAATATATGAGTATAAGACTGAATGAATACATGGTTAACGATTTAATTACTGAAAGAGAACACCGGTTTAAATTAAAAGAAATGTGTTCTTTTTCCTAGTAAAAGGATAAAGACCAGAAACATGGAGAATTATTGAGTCTGGAAATGATAATAATATAGTACAATTCATCTAATTAAAATTCCAATTGTGCACTGTCTCTGTGCTTTGTTACCTCAGTACTTCAACTGGTACAACGAAGAAGAGTGTCCAGTTTTTTCATAGTGAGAGTATGAATACATTTGCCTGATAATAAAGTCCAGTTTTCCTTTTTAAAAAACACTGATCTACTGCAATGCACAGAACTTAATGTGCTACTTGCTAACTCCACGATCTTGGTTCTTTAACCTCTCAAAACTTCACATCTTTCATTTTGAAAATGGAGAAAATGTCTCACAACACTACATGGGTCTCTTGCTCACATATAAACCCCATCACAGCCTTTGTATCTAGTAGGCCCTCAATAGAAATAAATGTTCACTGCCTTTCCTTCTTTTTCCTCCACAAACTCACATTATGAACAGAAAACATCTACTTTGCCTAGAGACTTTCTATTATCCCCTCAGTCTTCGACCTCATCAGTAGCAATCACTATCAGCTTTACTAACGGAAATGTTCATATATCAGATACATCAGACATGCATCATCTACTGACTTAGTTCAAAGGCTCAAGATTCTATGGATCTTTATGTATAAAAAAACTTTGAATTCACAGATAAGAAAATATGAAGATCTGAGATGCTTTAGGCAAAAGTTCTGTACCAAAACATAGATTTGTTCTCTAGTCTTGATTTCATAACCAAATGGCTTGGTGACTTTTATTATCATGTTATCTTTTGAGATTCAACTTCAAGTAAAAATGACTAAAAATCTGTCTCAGTTAACTGAAAGTTTTATGAAGAGCCAATAAAATATAGAAACCTAGAAATCTACACAATTACAAGGTAGTGGTAGTCATGTAGCCACAGAAATCTTCCTGCTCCTCTGAGCAAATTCTGTTTTTATAAGCAAATCTTTAAAGAAAAGAGATTTTCTAAGTGAATCATTGGTGACTGTGAGGAATTCTTCATGATGAGACTCAATATGCCATAAGTTGGAAGGCAGATAGATTGTGTCTGTGTGAGACCAATGAGGGTAAAGCAGATCTCTTACAACAGGCATAAGAGAATGATAAGGATAAGGATGAGGATCAGTACACAAGGTCAAGTATATAATCTGATGTAGCAGGGTATGACATGAAGTTGTAAGTATTCAGCATGTTTTTGAACATATAAAAGCATCTTGGAAAATAAGAATATTCAGTGAGGCTGAAGTTTTCCTAATTAAGGAAAAGGAAAAGTTCAACTTCACTGAATTTTCTTACTTTCCAAGATGCTTTTATATGTTCACATTCTTCAAATTAGCTCTTTGTGAAGGTGTATAACAGCTTATCCATAATCAGCACGTGGTCAATTTAAAGAACGTGGCCTGGAAAGAAAGGGTGTGAAAGCTACTGAGAAAGAGTGTAGATGCCACGAACAATTCTATTGCAATCATCCTGAGCAAACCAACAGGAACAGCTCTCTGAATTTTCATCAGCTCAAAGACAGGGACTTAGAGGGACCTTTTCTCTCCATGGATTGAACTTTTAAGTGAACTTTCAAAATCTTTCAAATGACTACTAATAAGGAAGCACTGTTACTTGCTGGGTGTATTAGTATGTTTTCCATAGTTGGGACAAAATACATGAGAAAATTAACTTAAAGAGGAAAAGATTTATTCTGTCTCATGGTTTCAGAGGTTTCAGTACATAGTTTCAATGCATTCATTGTTTCTGGGCTGGTTGCAAGACATTGTTTTGTACTGTGGCAAGAGAATACAGCAGAAGGGTGTGGGGGAGTAAAGCTTCTCACCTCATGATAAACCGCAACAGCAGAGAGAGAAATAACCAGAAAGGAAGAACCTGGGACTAGGTATAGTCCCCAATATTATGACCTACTTCCTTCAACTAGGCCCTATCTCCTAACAGCCCATTCAGCTGTGAACTAATCAATGGATTCCTCCATTAATGAGATTAGTGTCCTCCTGATCCAGTAACTTCCTGAAAGCTCATCATCTGGCCTTTGGGAAACAGTTTTGATCCAAGCCACAACACTGACAATATACCCATCTGTGGGCCCCAGATGCTTGAGGACAGAAGAGACCCTTAGGTAGAGCTAAAATAAAGACCCAGGCCCTTTTTGGAGGGTAAAAAAAGCAGTGTCTGCATGGCTATGAGCAGCAAGAAGTTTTCAAGAGGTTTTGTGGTTAGAAGCTGACAGTCTGTGGTGTTGACACCTGCTCCGTGCAGGCAACACTGCCCTTCCTAGTGCAGGTCGCCATCCTACCCAAACCCCCCTATTAGCCCACAAGACAAACCACTAACAACAAGCCCAATATCCAATCTAACAAGTGTCGACTGTGGGAGCGGAGAAGGGCCCCCTACTCCATAAAACAGGACCAAAGCCCCAGATTTGACTATAACCCAGTTCTGGCCCCTAACTCCTCATAGTGGCTTTATATTGCTTCCTTCTGCACAGAAAAAGTACTCTCACTTTGCACTGGTGTTCTCTGACTCCTCTTCCTCTGACTCCCCTTCCTCTTTCTACATCAGAGAGAGAGAGAGAGACCTGGCAAAGGTGAAGGTGAGGCTGGGGATCCCAAATCCCAGACCCACCGGGCATAGCAATTCCTAATAAGCTTTCCTTGCAGACGGTGACCAGCCATAGTTTCAGGGCTTTTTTAATGTGATTGTTTGAAGGGTTAGTAATCAAAAAAGAATTTTCATGCTTCTATTTAAACATCTGCATAGTTTTCCATATACATATGTCTACATCACACATATCATTCCAAATAATGATTTCTAGGAAAATCAACCATATTGAGAAAGAAAAGCAACAGCCAATGGAGTAGCTCTTTATAAAGAAAATTATCCTTTACCTCAGACATCGTTTTTCCTTTCTCATCTATTCTTTAATTTCCTTGTCTTTTTAATTTAACAAATGTTTATTTCCTGATCACTGGTGTCTTTCATGCTTTATTGAGGTATAAGTGAAAAGTGAATGGATTTCAGATGTACTACATGATTATTTGATGTGCATATACATTGTGAAATGATTACTATAATCAAGTTGATTAACACATCCATCCCCTTACATAGTCACCTTTTGTGTATATGTGGTAAAAACACTTAAGATCAATTCTTTTAGTAAACTTCAAGTATGTAATATGCTACTCTTAATCGAAGTCGCCATGTTGTACATCTCCTTTCTAAGAATTTGAAAAAAATCCAAAACTAATCCAGAAGCACCTGTACTGAAATTTGCTCAAGCTCTGTGAAACAATGGACTATTAAATCTTAGCATGCTGGAAGAAAGGTTTTGGTAATACAGGAGTGAACACAAACAGGCTCAGAATCATCTTTTGATGCTAGCAGAGAGTGTGTTTCTAAGATAAGAATAAATTCTTTCACAAACACCTGTGAAACAGGGCTCTGGTGATCAACTATATTAAATCAGAACATGGGATAAGAAGGCAAGAGACTACAGAATTAGGAATCAAGATGCCTTGCTCTGCCTCTAGGTATGTGTGCATCATTAGACAAGTCACTTCTTTATCTACTCTGTGATATCCCAACTGTACAATGAACAAGTTGAGTTATCATCTCTATGATGTCCATGCTACCTCTGCTCAGTGGGAAAATGGACAGAGTATGGGTCACACAGGGAGAACTCAGTTTCACCTTATGTGGAACACTCTTCTGAAATCCCAACCTCTTCTTTCCTTTATGTATAGAGTGATTACTTCTTTCATTATATTTAATAAGTTCACCAGCACTAATGAGTCTATTTCCAGCCTGAAATCTGACAATAACCTAATCTTTTTTCTTTTCCCATCAAAGCAGAAGCCATACCTTTTGATGGAGCATTATCAAGATATCATAAAACCTAAGTCTTGCTAGGATGCATGTATCATTCTTAACAATTTCTTTTAACAAACATTTGTTGAACATTCCAAAACCTTAGGTTGGCTCTAGATGCTACCAATTTGCTTTGAGATCCTGAGCATATCAGTTACTCTGATAAGATTCAATATACTCTTTGAGGGAGGTTTTGGAATAGGTTTCATGCTGTCCAAACATTCTATAAATCTACATTTAAACAACAAATGGAAAGGCATGATTGTAATTTGCAGTGGACAGTGACTGCATCTTTTCATACTACCCTTACTTTGCCTTAACTTCTTCTACATCCACTTTGCAATGATGTCTGATTTGCTAAATCTCAAACACTTTCACTCAATAATTCTTGTAGCATTGAAACACCACCTGACATTTATTAGGTCCTCAGCGTGTGTTGGTCGACACATGGAAACTATGGTTTTACTGTGAAAACCCTCAACTGTTATGAAAACCCCCAAAATATTCTCTAAAATGTAGGACTAGAAACTTCTGAATGGAAGTTCCGAGTATTAATCAGTACACTGATATATAGTTCCTTATGCATTTATTGCTCTAGGACAATCTAGTTAGGACACAGTTCACACTAAATGAATTTGTTTCAATTCCAGATTAATTTGTCCTTTGGAATCTAAGCAGCATAGTGGAAATTTCACATATGTTAGTTAACTAGGTGAATTAATAGAAATTTGTGTCTAGAAATCTGTGTTATGATCTACTTTGAAGTGTTATGGTAAGGGAGATAGAATGGAATAACCCTGAATCAATGGTAATAAGTTCAGATCTTGCGTCCCCATCGAGAACAAATTAACCTATTTCCATTCTCAGTTTTCCAAGTCTAAAATGGCAGAATTAAGATTTTACCTGTATAGATATTTCATGAGTATTAATAAGTAACTGTTCATCATTAATATGGAGCAATGACAAGTATAATCCAAAACAAGAATTAGATATATAGGAGGAGGTTGGGCAGTAAGGAAGCAAAGATAGTTGTGCTTCTTTTGACTCACTTTGCTCCTTCTGTAATTGCAAATGATGCACACAAAAACCAAGGAAGGGAAGGACCATGGACAGATGGTTGCCAAAGGGGAAAGAGAACTTACACAGCATCTGAAAAACCCTCAATTATCAGAATTACTCATAACAGTGATATTCTAACCATATCTACCATTTGCACACTAATGCATAGTTTTATTTAAAAGTATTAATAGTTAATTCGCCAAGAAAAGTGACCATGGAAACATTCACTGTGATTTACATACCATATCCGAAAGAGTTTTGCATACATTTAAGAAATGAACAGTGTATTCCTAGAGGAAGTAGGTGGGGAAAGAAGGTAAAGTTGTTGAAAGGATTTGGCAGTAAATGGACAGCCACTGAATTGGATTCAAAGTGTTGTAGGAAAGAGGAAGGAAGGGAGGGAAGTTGTATTAAAAATAAATGAATGGTGACAATTACAGAATTCCACCTTATCCAAAGAAAGGAGTCAAATGTGTAACAGAGTTAGCCCTGGTCTGAAGAGGGTTTGGGAAAAATAAAATGATAGCATGGGCCAGGACAGCTTAGCACAGTCAAGGACAGGGTCGATTGAACTTCATCCTGGGGCACGTGGGCTGGAAGGAGAGCAATAGGATTCTAACTACCCATGGAAGGGAAATATGGGGTAACCCCAGAAACCAGACTGCATTTAATTGCTACTTAGACCAAGAATAATTATCAATATTTTTCAATGATTGGCTCAGAGAGAAAATCTTTTAACACTATATGTAAATTGTTTACATGAGACATGGATGCATGTTTCATATGACCTACATTAACTTCAATGTTATAGGACCCTTGGCATTAAAAATTAATAAAATATCTTGCCTATTAGGTACTAAACCCACAACCATAGGGTTTATATCTTTTTGCCTTTAAGAATTTTTCATTTTAGCAATAGTAGATACACAGAGAAAGTTAAACATTTCACTGTTTTAAGAACAAAAACCTCAAGTCATTTGTTGGGGGAAAATTTTCAGATTCCCGGAAATCAATAAAGACAATATGTTCCCTGTTCCCTAATGATAACCTCTTCATGAAGAATGAGTCCTGGCCACTTAGATCAGGAAGTTCGCCCTAGAGAGCCCAAAGATAGAAGAGTGATAAAAGATATTTGCAAAAGGTAAATAAATACTGAAGACAGCCTCTTTCTGGTCTCCCTACCAACAGTAGCACTCAATTTCATACACCTCTCAATTGCACCAGCCAAGGAGTGCTAATTTTCCTTGAACCAGATTAATAAGAAACCATATTTTGGTTTTGGGTGCTGTTTATATATAACAAATCCTAGAACCTCTTGGAGGGCTCCCAAATCTGCTAATGATTTCCCTAAATATTTTTTAAATAAAAATAAATAAGTTAAAACCCCCAGTAATTTGTATTGTGAAGATTTAAATTGTCTGGTAAAATGCAGAGGAAGCTCATTGACCATTTATTTTTCAGACATAGAATAACTACTATAGCAAAAATGAAGACAAATCTACAACTTCCAAAAAAGTCAAAGAATTGATTTCTCTTCTGAAAAGATTTGGTGTAACCAACAATGCCTCTAGTGTAGTATAGTAAAGATGCTGTATAACAAGATGCAATTATATCTAGCAATCTGGATCTGGAAGGTCAAATCTAAAGCTTTATTCTAAGGTGCATCTGTAGAGTAAGTGCTTAGCAGAACAAACAAACAGTGGGCTCTGTTTACCAGACTATAGCTGCAGGGCACATGGAAAAGCAGCAGGCTCAGCTACCAGCAGATTTCCAGAGGACAACCTAGTAATGGAATTTCTCCTGGGACAATCAAAGAGGTGGGGCCAACAGCCAAGCATGACTGCACATAACAAATCCATCAAGACCTATGATATCCCAGGCAAGACAAATATCAAGAGGCATAGAGACTTAAAGGCTATTTGAGAAAATTTACTATCCCCCAGACCCCGGTACAGTTGAGAACGAATATCATTCAAATCCTCATCTATTCTAACAACACAATCAAAATTCTCTTTTTCTTAGCCAGCTGAATTTACTGCTTAATATTCATTTATTTTTAACTGCATCTATGTATAGCTACATAAATAAAAATGTTTGTATATGCTCTTATATATCTGTGTTACCGTATCAAGCAAAATTGGCTGGACAGGTTTTGATTAAATTTAGAGAGTATATTTTGAGCATCATGATTTTAAATATAGGCTGTACCTGAAATTTACTTTGGAGTTCTCTAGGAAGCAGGCAGGCAGTCATTTACCAGAAAAGCTGAAACAGTGGTGAAACAAGAGGCCCGTAAGACTGCCAAAGGGAGTAATGAATCATAAGTATGAAGATGCATTAATATCCCAAGGATAGAGAAAACAATGAGTAGTTTTAAATATGAGTCCCGGATGCATCATCTGAAAGGCAGGTGTGGCTTGCAATCTAGCCACTTCTCACCTGGCTAACTGTAAGAACTGCTCAAGCTAAGTAGCGTTGGTACTTATTTAGTTAATGGTGATGAATAGTTTTTTCTTCAGCAGCTCTGGGGAGGCATTTTTGGAAAGACTCATTAATGTGCAGTGAATCTCATTTCCAAACTCAAGACAGAGCAGGGAAATGCCATCCTCTCGTCTCATACTACTGAAAGGCCCTCAGCAGAACACCGAGTTACTCTGATGTCTGAATCTCTCTTCCAAGTGTAATTGTCCAGGCACAAGCTGACTAGCCGGTAATGATGAACCAAGAAAATGGTAGCAGAGTCGGATCTGCCTGAATTCCTAGAGTTTGCTGGCACAAATATTTCCCACCACTTTCAGTGCATATCCACTGGCAAAGCCAAGCAAACTGTTACCATTCTCATTATTTGTTTTCAATTTCCCATTCTGATACATACAAAGAAATATTTATTGGTCAGAGTTCTTAGGATCAGGGAAGATACAATCATTTATCAGTTCTGCCTCAGGTTTATATGTTTTCATGGCTGTTGATTTTCTAATCATACTGGGTCCAGAAACTGGCTGCACATATAATCACCCAGAATCTCAAGAGTTTGGTTGTAGGCAGGTATTTTGTTTTGGTTTTGGTTTAAGCTCCCCAAGCAATTCAAATTTGCAGGTAAGACTGAGTCTATACTGCATGAGGTACAACATAGCTAATCCATTTCTTAATGTAGAAAAATATACAGGATTTCTAAGCTCATCCCTCTGAGAAATACTGATTAAAAAGTTATGATCTTACAGGGTTTTGGTATTTTTTATATTTACAGGGTTTTGGTCAGGAGAGAATGAAATTAGATATGCCTATGGATCAAATTTGGGGTTTGGGAAAACAGAAAATAAATTGAAAGGAGAATGTTGTGGTAGGACTGGGGCTCTCAATGCCCCAAACACTGTGGTATCAATGGACACCTAAAATACACCCAGGCCATGGCCACAATCTCCACAGATTATGAGTCAGTTGGTTTGAGTAGGACTTGGGCATAATGTACAGCCAGAATCAACAGTCACTGTCCTAGAGGGTGAGTGTGACTAGCATTGCCTGACATTGGCTTATTATAGGAAGCAGATTCTTCTATGAAAGTTAGCTCCTTACATAACAAAAAAATGAGGGCATTTTGTCTATAAAAACTTTATTATTTTAGGAGATTTGACATTCAAATTTGGGACTCATATTGCAATTAGTTTGCTGTTAGGATATCTAGATGTTCATAAAGCCTTTTCTTTCTAAAAAGGTGAATGCATGCAAAAGAAAACAACAAGGATATTTTGTATTAATGAGAGAGAGAGAGAGAGCGAGAGAGAGAGAGAGAGAGAGAGAGAGAGAGAGAGATTATATAATCACCTCAAACCACTACTGGGCTAAGAAATCCCATGATTTGCTGTGTGTAAACTGAAGAACAGGAATGGCAGGGGTATGATTCAACCTGAATCTAAAAGCCTGAGAACCAGCAGGCCAAATGGCATAACTTCTCTGAGGCCAAAGATCTGAGAATCTGAGGGTGGGGAGGAAATCAATATAAGTCCAGAATCTAAAGATTTCAGAACCAGGAACTTTGATATGCTAAAACAGAAAAAGAATGTTCCAGCTCAAAGAGAGAGAACAAATTCACCCTTCCTCTTCTTTTTCTGTTCTGTCCAGGCCCTCCATGAATCGGACAATGCCCACCCACATTGGTGAGGGCAGATTTTTACTCAATCTACTAATTCAAAAACTAATATTTTCCAGAAATTTCTTCCCCCACATACCCCGCAGTGATATTTTACCAACTATTTGGTTATCCCTTAAGTCACTCAAGTTAGCACATAGAATTAACCATCACAGAACTTGAAAGTATCTTTGCCTATGTCTAACTAGATAAGGGTTCCTTCATAAAAGATGGAGCATTATAGGTGACTATGTAATTATTCTACCTAATATGCTAGAGTCTTCTTCAGGAATATTTACTCCTTCTCTTCAGGACCCCCATAGCCCAAGTGTATTTTTCTATCCCTTGACTTCAGGCTTAGCCATGTGATTCGCTTGGACCAATGGAACAATAGCACATGAGACATGATAAAAGGCTTGGCAAATGTTCGAGAGTCTGCGATGGCTATGTCATCCTAATTATCTTGCTGCCCCAAGGACAATGAGTGATACATTGCACAGAGATGCCCCTGCCAACCCTCAGATCTGCGGTGAGAAGCAGAGCCTCCCAAAGCACAGCCCAAAGCACAGCCACCTAGAGAAGCCCATTGAAAAGCAGGTGAGTCTGGCCAATCTTCAAATGGATGATTTGAAAAAATGCTCACAGTTTATGCTGCCACAATGTTTTGGTTGGTTGTCATTTAGATACACTATGGCCTATGTTAATGGATAAACTCAATTTTCATATTTGTTTAATGTAGAGTACGTTCATGTCCTTGATATGTTTTCCCAAGTTAGCTCAAAATCTATTCAAAATTAGTATATCAAAAAGGGGTCTGCAGGCCAGGGATTTAGCTCAGTGGTTCCACCACCTGCCTCAAAAGCACAAGGTCCCCAGTTCAATCCCCAATACAAAAAAATAAAAGAGGTCTGCACCGCCACATTTATTTTATTGGACCACTATTCACAGCAGTGAAGATTAGGGTAGCAACTCAAGTATCCACCAAGGGATGAGTGGGTAATGAAAATGTGGTAATACCATCAATGGAATATTATTCAGCCATAAAGAAAGAATTAAATCCTGTCATTTATGACAATATGAATGAACTTGGAAAACAAGTAAAATGCTTGGCACAGAGAGACAATCACTACACAATCTCATTTTCAGGTGGAAATTTTAAAAATTGTTCTCATGAAAGGAGAGACTAGAACAAAGGTTAGTGGGGATGCCAGGTGGAAGAAATGGGGAAAAGTTAATGAGTACAAAAATTACAGTTGGATAGGAGGAATAGGTCCTGGTGTGCATAGCAAGGTGACTATTGTTGACACAATGTATTTTATATTTCTAAATAGCCAGAATAGAGGATTTCACATGCTCTTACCACAAAGAAGTGATAACTATTTGAGGTGATGGATATGATACTTACCCTGATTTGATAATTATACAATTTATACATTTATGGAAACAGCATATTGTACCCTACAAATATATATAATTATTTTGTGTCAATTAAAATGATAATAATAAAAGATGCCCTGTAACATTAGAAATTGATTGGGTTATCTTATTCTTTACCATCCCTTTAACCAAATGTGGTATTAAGTTTTATCTGAGATGCCTGCGTCCGCAAAAAGGGCTGTAATTCTACCTGAGAAATGGCACCACATTCCTTCACCCTTACCTCCTGAGTACTGGAACACATCATAGGGTCATATAACAGTTGAAATTTAGAACCAACCTAAGTAATGACTATTAGGGAATCGCTAAGTAACATATGGAGTTTTCAAAAGTAAACTGTACCCCACATTTAAAAAACACACTGAAAGTGTAAATAAGGATCAAAATGTGTAATAAATAATGTGAAATAGGAAGAAAAGGTGCAAAGGGAAAGGGGAAGTGGGAGGGGTAGCAGAAAGGAAAGAGGGGAATGGAATTAACATGAGAAAATGAAAAAATGGAAACAAAGTTTCTGTAAATAGGGAGGGATGGAGGGGTGGAAGGGAAGGCAGGGGAATTGAAATCAGGAAAAAATAAGAATCAAGATATATTATGTAAAGGTACAAATCTCCAATAATGAATATCATTGTATACCTAAAATGTACCAATAAAATTAATTTTAAAAACATACTTAGAAAGCTAAGTATGAGGTTGTGTCTATGCAACCAAGCAAGCCACGTAATTGCATGTAGACCATAGTTTCATTTATAAAAAATAAAATACATAAAAATTTCAAATCGAGCATACCAAAATGTTAATGGAGGTGTCTTCATTGTCATTACCAAGTGATTATTGGCTTTTAAAAACATTCCTGTATTTTCTAAATTTTTTCTCCAATGAGCAAGAAAAAAAAAAACTCTAAAAATGTAGGAAGAACATAGTTTCTGAGGGACTTGAAATTCCAGACACATATAACTCAAAGGAAGAAAGAACAAGCAACGTTTCTTCCCTTTATAACCCATTTAACTCCCAAGACTAGGTAATTATTGGCCTCTTCCCAGGTGTAAAAGTCTTGTAATCCTACAGACTCGACCTTTTGAGGATCTGCGCCTGCTTTCTGTCTGCTAGGACAGTTCTCAAGTACCTCTCAAATTCTGCACAGTTCAGTATACTGAGTTACCTTCTCCTTCAGAAGCAGTTCAATTCTAAGAAATAGAATTTTCTTAGTTATCATTTCACTTTTCTCATTGCACTACACTGCAGGAACCAAAGTTTTATAGGTAGCCAATAAAAACCATAAAGTTTCAATAAATGTCCAATGTGGCATTATGCTTTAATTTTAAAGGCCACTATTTATTTAGATTTTGATATTCATGTTTCTGAACTACTTATCTTGAGCCAGTGGATTCTAAGTATCTTAACTGGAAAAAGGTTCACCTTTGTGACTCTCACCTAGTTTGGCAGGCAGCACATAGTGTGGGGGATTGTGAAAACACACGGTTTGGGACAAATACCTGGTTTTGATGTGCATCGGAGGCTTGAAACAGGTCTTGCTTTGTAGAGGCTTTGCAGTAGGTGGGGCCAGTCAGGGCTGGGCCAGTAACATGGGCTGGGCAGGGACGTGACATCTAACAAAACCTTCCAAATTTCATCCTCTTGTGCAGCTACAGGGGAACCCTGTGTTGAATAGTAAAGCTGTGACAACTTGGACCCAGCTGAGAGCCCTGAGGCACTGCTTGAAAGGGGGGATTTGGAAGAGCTGCTAAGCCTGTAGCTGATTTGGGTTCAACAAGGCATAAATTCTTACATTTGAATATACTGAGACATCCAGATTTATTTGTTTCCATAGCACAAGCATTGGTTGAGACCACAGGCATTTGTTAAAGCTGTCTTAAGTGTAATAGAAAACTTTTAATATTCCACTGTCAAAATAAATGTATTAGCATAACCAAAAAAAACCTATGCCTTTGCTTTTCTATGGAATGTTTCAGTAGTTGCTAAGTTTAACAAGGGGAGAAGATAGCCTCTTTTATGCCATCATCTCAACAACCACATGCTGTAGAGATGGCAGAGAGAGGCATAAATTCCTGAGCTGCAAAGGAATTTTTTATACCAATGGTAGTAGCCTCCAGGCAGTCTGTGGCACCATATTAGATGCCGGCCATGTGCTGTTAGACAGGCCTTTCTTCAAATGTATTGAAGTAAAGAATAAGGTTAGATGCACTGTTCTTTGTTTAAAGTAATGAGTATAAATAAGAGCTTTAACGAGGCTTATAACCATAATAAGGTCAAGAAATGAAGGAACGGGGCATTTCTCTATGGCTAAACATATAGTCATCCCTTAGTATCCATGTGAGATTGGATCCAGGATTCCCCGTAAATATCAAAATCTAAGAATGTTCAAGTGCCTTATATAAAATGATACAGTATTTGTATATCACCCGTACATGTCTTCCTGTGCCTTTTAAATCATCTCTAGAATGCTTAACCACAACATAAATGCTCTGTAAATAGTTGTTGCACTGCATTGCCTGAGGAATAATGAGGAGGAAAAAACCCTAACAAGGTTTGAAGTTCCACACCTATAATCCCAGTATTCTGGGAGGCTGAGGCAAGAGGATTGAAACTTTGAACCCAGCATGGGCAACTTAGTTACTTGGAGATCCTCTCTCAATTTTTTTTTTAAATTAAAAATGGTTGGAGATGTGCCTCAGTGCAATCCTTAGTACCACCAATACAGTCTGTATATGTTCAATACAGACCCAATTTTTTCCCTCAGATATTCTGATCTGCAGTTGATTGAATCTGCACATGTGGGGCCAACTCCATAGCTATTCATTCTCCAGAGTAGTTCTTTATGTAAAACTGCTATAGTTAATCCATTTCTCCTGTAGTGATCAGGGTGTACAAGATGCCACACATTGCAGATCTAACCATGTGCAGCTATGTTAAAATTTATGTGTCTGAAAACCCTTTTTTCAGGGATACTGAGTTTCTGAAACCCTATGTAGACGTTTGACCCTTTTTACTGGGTCAAACCCTATAAACCAATTAGTAACCAGGGAATTGACTGAATGTAATGGTTTCTAATTGATTCATCATCAATTAATTTAGACAAAATGATCAAATCACTTGTTTATTTCAAGCTTAGTAGCAATAAAAAGTCTATTTCTTCTTTAAAAACATGGTGCCTGCAAGCACCCCATGTTCAGTAACTAAATTGGTTAAAATTCTATATTTCAGGGTTTGTTTCCAGCTGCTTAGGCATCTGTTCCAATTCCCTGCATTTCCCTTCCCCTGCAGTCTCTGAGCTCTGTGGGTAGAGGTAGGTCTCAGCAATGCCAACTCCTGTACTCACTTTTAGCAAGTGTGACAGCAGGAGTTGGCTGAATCTCACCTTCAGGGGTGTCAGAGATGTTTGCAGCTTCTTGGGTCTGTTCATCATCTCCTCTGCAGCATCTTCACTTTGGATCCCTGCTAAGGCTTGGGAAAGTAAGTGTTTAATCTTAGCACATGACCAAAGGGATGAAAGCTACTCCCTCTCATTTTTTAAATAGCTAAGTAATTCACATTAGAACCACAGAAGGTCCAGCCATATTAATAGGTGTTGCAGTATTTAATCTCAAATAGGGCAAAAGATGGTTTAAAGAAACATCCTCCTCCAAATCAAGTCTAAAGCAGGGCACAATCTGAAACAACCTAATGGTGATTTTGTTGAAGACCTCATGTCCTCTTTGTGGGAAAGAATTCAAAATTCAGATCTGAAGGAATCTAAGCAAAAGGGTCATGATAAATGAAAAAGAAGAGAGAGAAAAAGACAGTATTTATATTAAGCTTGGGAACATTAATCCCCCTTTCCTGGATGGAGATATATTAATTGCAGTAGCAATTGCATGATGGTTCAAGGGGTCACCACTCTGTTGAAATGGCCCAGTTTTGAAATTCTATCACCCAGGAGGCCTAATGGTGATTATTCACAAAAATTCTACCTCCAACTCATTAATTTGTCAAATGTAGACACTTGCTGGTTTATTATTATTCTTAGTAAATAAGATAGGAGGTATTTATATAAACAATGACATCCTCGGGGCTACTACATTATAACACCAGATTGTACACTGTTAATAAACAACAGTCTAAGAATATAGAGAACTGTCAAACTATAATAACAGTGCATTGAGAATCAGATCATCTAGCTAAAAACCATCCCTTCTATAAATTATTTTTTTAAGAAAATCTAATGTTTATGCTATTTGCCCAAGTTGGGACTATTGGTAAGTACAAACATACAAGTATTCTTACTTCTCCAGTTCAAAATATTTAATCTATCAAGTATGGAAGCACAACTATTTATTATGTAACTGTATCCACCCTCTGTCCTGCTAACTTCATATTTTCAGATACAATCTACTCTTTGGTGCTGCTTGTGATCTTTTTTTTGCCACCCAAGCCCAAGCTGTCTCCACAACTTCTGAAAAACCTCTTTGTTTGCTTCCAGACCACATGACTGGGCACAAGATGAACATTGAGGAGAGAGCCAATCCAAGACCCACTCAGACACAACACAGGACAATCTACACCACCAAGGGTGAGTACCTAAACACAAGGTCACAAAAAATATGTGCCGAAAATAGAGTGTCACTCTAGTTAAGTTTTACTGTCTGTTCTTTTGTTCTCCACAGGTTTTCAGGCATAGGTTAAAACTGTCTGCATTTTGTTAGAAGAAACAAGAAAGGAATCTGGCCTCAAACCAATATCAGAAAACTATTCTAGGAAGTGATGGCTCTAGGTGGCCTTTAGGACCCAGAAGAAATCAGGTCAGTTAGATGAGGTGGCTGCTGGATGTCCACCTTGTCTGAGAGCAGTAGCAGCTATAGCTATGCTAACAAAGGAAGTTGCAAAGTTAACTTTAGAACAGAGATTAGAAGTCCTGACTCTCTATCGTGTCAGGAGTATTCTGAAGACAAAAGGTTACCTGTGGTTAACAGGCAAATGGTTTACCAAGGATTAGGCCACACCATTAGACACTCCTGAGATTATTATAAAAACTTGCATTACTCTTAATCCTGCCTCTTTGATGCCTGCAGGCCCAGAAGTTAGCCACTCTTGGGAACAAGTAAACTCCCAGGCCTATGTAAGCAGGCAGGACATTAGTGAGCTCTGCCTCCAAGATCCTGAGGAAGTGTGGTTCACTGAGAGAAATAGCTTTGTCCAAGAAAGACATTCAAAAGCAGGTTATTCACTTGTCAGTTCATAATAGGTCATTGAAGCCAAACCTCTTGCCCTAGGGACCTCTCCTCAAAAGGCAGAGATAACAGCTCTTACTTGGGCATGATGTTAGGAAAAGGCAAAAAGTTAAACAGAATAAAAAGTTATACAGAATACAAATATGCTTTCTGGTGCTACATGCCTATGCAGAACCTGGAAAGAAAAAGGCTTGCTGACTAATAAGCAATCATCTATAAAGCATAGGCAGGAAATTCTATAACTCCTGGAGCAGTGATGGCAAATTTTTTAGAGAATGAGTGCCAAACTGCAATCTAAAACACACTTATTTTCAACGTGCAAACACTGGAATTAAATCTGATTACTGACGTTTTGATTTAGAAAAACATAACTCTACATTAATATCTTTTGTCTTAAAAGAAAAACACAATAACATGTGTGCTATAGGTTCACCATCACTGTCCTAGAGACAGGCTATCATCCAAGCAGGTCATAGTCACGCACTGTAAAGACCACTAAAAATACATGTCTAAAGTCTCTTTGAGAAATTGAAATGCTAATAGGGAAGCAAAAAGGGCAGCTTTACAGCCCTTTATGACTCTAGCCTTATTCCCAGTTCCTGAGGAACCATTAAACCAGTCTATATATTTTCCAATATATATCCCAATATATAAACCAGTCTATATATTTTCCTCAGGAAAATAAATGGGCCTTAGGACAATGGGGAATTAAAAAGTGACTCTGGTGGTATTCAGAAAACAACTGGTCCTTCCTCAAGGGACACAATATAAGGTTATAAAAATACTTCATTATTTTTTTCACATGGGAAGAGATGCTACATTAGAAATGGTCACTTGAATTTTCACAGGACTAGGACTAGCAGTACCCACCCAACAGGTCTGCAAAGCTTGCTCACTCTTTGCCTATGAAAATCTGGGCAAGCCCAAACTTCTTTCTGTATTAGAACTTGTAGAGAGGAGAAGGATATACCCTGGAGAGGACTGGCAATTAGACTTTATCCATATGCCACCATGTGGAGAATTTAAAGAGATGTTGGTCCTAACTGACATCTTTATTGGCTGGATTGAAGCCTTTCCTACCTGTTCAGAAAAGGCTAAGGAGGTAGTCAAGTTGTTTCTTAAAGTAATTACCTGCTAGTTCGGACTACCCAAACCTTCCAGAGTTAAAATAGACCTTCTTTTATCTCTCAAATAACTCACAGGGTGGTAAAGGCTTTAGGAATAAAGCGCCACCTCCATTCCACTTGGTAGCCTGAATCTTCTGGAAAGGTCAACCAGACCCTAAAGTGAGTTCTGGCAAAACTTTGCCAAGAGACTTCTGAGTCCTGGCTCAGATTACTCCCAATAGCTCTCATGTGGGTTTTTAACATGCCCAAAACTAGGCTAAATTTGAGCCCATTTGAGATGTTATATGGAAGGCCATTTATATCCTCTGATACGATAGTAGACTCAGAGACCATGAGACTCTTACAGTCTGGACCAAGTACAACTGGCTATCCAAATGTATGGGAACAGAGTCCTCCCAGCTTCTGTCCCAGAGAGACCACCAAGTGTCTGCTCTGAACACCAAGTGCTCATAAAAACTTGGAGAGAGGAGCCACCTGCTGATCAATTAAAGCCAAAATAGAAGGGCCCCTTTTCAGTGATCCTTGCAACACCCACTTCAATAAAGGTGGCCAAGATAGATAATTGGATTCATCTTTCTAGAATAAACCCAGCTGGACCTGAAATGTCCAAAGAAAAAGATCACCTGAAAGAAGAAAGCTACTCCTGTGAGCCTCTGCAAGACTTGAGACTTCTCTTTGAAAAGCAAGATTCCAGTGCTGCTACAGGTAAGTAAACAGGATCTTGCAAAGGTCATGGCTCTCAGACCCTTGATGATTTATCTGACTTTCCTCTCTGATAATACATTTTCTTCTGTAGGAAGTATGGAAATCTGAGATGCTCCTTATATATGGGCTAACAGTAAAGTTTCTTTCTATCATCATAGAGGCAGTTTAAAACTTACTAACTTTGTTTTCATTGACTACTAACAAGTTTTTTTTCCTCCAACCCAGCCAGTGAGCCCCAACAACCCAATGTAGAGAGTACATAATCCCCAGTATGTAGGGTCTACAGCCCCTTCTAGCCAGAAGAAAATATAGAAGAGAGAGACCTCCACTCCCTTGGCACCCCATAAAGAATTATGGAGATTTTTGGCTCTCAGAGGTAAATGAGGCAGGAAGTTAGGGCATGGCAAACCTGGCTGGGGGAGTAGGCATCACCTGTTAATTACAAAATCCCAGGACACAGTTCTCAAACCCTGCATGTGGACTACTCAAAAGAATCCATGATGGAATGATGTAAGCACAGAAAAAATGAAAAGAGAAAAGGACACAGATGCCATGAAGAGCTCACTAACATGCCACGTCATGTTAGCTTGCCTCATATTCTGGAATGTACACTGTATTTTCATTTTTCCTATATTTACTTTTTAAATTTTTTAGTTTTCCTCCCTTTTTACTCAGCCCAAACTTGCTCTGCAGATCCACTTTCTCCCTTACTCTTCATTTTTAATTTTTCCTACCTCTAATAAATGTGAAACTGCCACTCTTTTTGCTTGTTTTACCCAGTTCTTTGTTCAAGATGGAAAGAACCTAGAAACCACCTCCAGAAGGAAACTCTGGAGCCCCTAACCTGGTAACAACTCCCTAATCCTGCCATTCTGTCTCAGGGTCAAACCACATTTGATTCACACTACAAGCCTATAAAGAGTGCCACACACACTTCAACTATCCTTTATACTGTATAGTTTACTTCAAATAATGTGTACAGTAGTATATTTCAATATATTACACACATACACAGTTACATGCTATAGAGTTCACATTCCTATCATTAACAGTAGTATGGACTGCTCTTTTGTGTATATTAGCCATGTAACAGCAAATGAAGGTATGTGTGGAAAAAGAATTACCTTGCATTTCATCATTTTTTAATCCAATAGAAAGGCACATTGTCACTTTTCATATTCCTGTGTCTTGTAGTTTGATAAGATTTTTAAATCAACAATGATAATTACATGGAGGCCCTGATAATAATGCCAGCATATGTTACAAGTTATCTCACTCCATGTGCAAAAGTAATCTTGTAGGAGATGAAACACAATTTTATAATTAGAAATAGATGGATTCAGCAAATATTAAGAAATTTTTTAAAAGTATTCATTCACCTATTTCCTTCACAGCAAAACCTGGAACTTTGGCTCATTTTTAATGTCTGACCCTTGAAAATCAGATGATAAGGAGTTATTGAGAAAGAAGATAGAATTTAACAGACATGGGTTTCTTGAAATTCCAGTGTGGTTTTGCAGTTGAAAACTGATGCTTCCCCACCACTGACACCATCTTTCTGGTAAATAAAGAATGATAACTGGCAGATCAATGAGTTCCATTTATAATTCTGAGTTATTTTGACAGAATCAAGCTTCCAGATCATTTGTGTCAGATCATTTCAACAAGCACAAATTTTAAACTATTTTGGTTGTATTTCCTGGTTATTGACAACCCGATTGACCAATCTGAACATATCTTTTCATTGAATTGGTCAAACTGATTGAATTAACCAAGCCCCTGGGCAACCTTTTGCACTTTTCTTTGTTGGAAGACAGTATCCTTTCCTCTCGCACAACCAGCCATCCTTACATAAACTCCATCTTTAATCAAGGCCATCTAGTCTCTCACCAGTCTCAGTGTTGCCTCTATGAAACCCTGAGCAGTGGGCAGTAGGCCAAGCTAGCTCTCTGCCAACTAATTTGATAAACTAATCTGACAGAGATGAATACACTGTAGGGAGTTGCTGTTTGAAGCTTGGAAAATTTTGAAAAGCATCCTGGAGGTAAGATAAGGTCACCTTTTTGTATCCAGATGACTGTCTCTTTCCACTGAAAAGTTGGTCTAACATAACTCTTCTTCAAATACTCTTCATTGAAAATAATATTATGTATAGCTTCTTTTCTTCTTCTTTCACCCAAACTATGCATTGTACATATTCCCTAAACTGGTAGGGAAAGTCTCATCCAGTTTTTCAGAATTCTGCTGATAGATAGAAGCTATTAAGTTGATAAATCACCAGAATTTTTTTCAAGCCCTTAATTTAGGGAATTGCTTCCATCTGTGGAGTGACAAACATACTCCTCTTAGAAAACGCTTTCATCTAAAGTACTAAAGGCATCCCTGGAGTATGTTAAGAACAGACAGCTAGCCTCAGGGCTTCTGAGCACTTTTAAAATCATATCTGTCCTTAGGAGGCCCTGGGGCTTGGTCCACCCTTGAGCCTTGCTGGTCACCATTCCACCTGCTCAAACCTGACCCTGCTCAGCAGTCTTTCTAATCTTCTCAGTTTTAACGCCCTGGGGTATGTGTGTTTTAGAATAACAGTTTATGAATATATGCAGGTCCCTAGTGTCAGACTAAACTCCAGGTGCGGCAGAGTAAGAAAATAGCTTTAAAAAGTGATTCAAGTAAACCAAGATAAAGCCAGGTTCAAATGAAAAGAGCAAGTCAGGAGGGTCTGAGATTTCACCCTGGTTCAATACTGAGTCATAAATCAAAAATGGACATGTAACATATTACTCAGCTTTGCTGTTGCTGGACACAATACCTGACACCCACAACTTGGAGAAGTTTAATTTGGCTCACTGATGAGTAGGGTGCTCTCATGATCCAGTCACCTTCCAAATACAGGAGACTTTGGGGGGACATTTTAGATCTAAATAACATATAACCAGGGATCATAAGAAACCGAAAGTCAAGCTGAGGCAGAACCAGAAGCTGTTTGGGGGGATTATTGTAGCAATTGACTCACACAATTACATAATTTTGAAGTCTAAGATGTCTCACAATCTTCCATTTGTAAGCTGGACACAGTCCAATTTTTAATGGCCTGAAAAAGAGTGGAGGAAAAGGATCAATGGTGTGAGTCCTGCTCCAAGTCCAACCTCCTGAGATGCTTAAACATGGTAGTCTGCCAGGTCATGTTCTACATTGCACTGAATAATAACTAAAGAGAAACAAAAGATTTGGTGGACATAGAGCTCAGATGCAATGCAGAATGAGAGACATGGAGAAATCAATATTAACTAAGTTCCTGACCTTTTGTTTATGTTACACGCTCAAAGTGGGACACAGGAAGCTGTGTTTATTTCCTTACTTTCGTATCACAGATGCAGGCTAACCAGAGATTTATCTGAACACATGCTTTCTAGGTCACTGAGATAGGAAAAGGAAAGGTAGAAAACTGCACACTGGTTCTGGATGCCACCTTAAAATGATAATGTTACATCTGCTTACATTTCATAAGCAAAAGCACACAGCTCTAACTTCAAAGGCTGTGTGTATGAAATTGGCCTTTCCAAGTGCCTAGAATGTGGAAAAATTGAATATAACTCTCAGTTCTTTACTCTCCAAATATAAATATATGCAAGTCTGTTCCATCTTCAAAAAACACACTCTACACACAAACACAAACACACATACAGAGAGCCCAAGCAGAGCTCCCTCAGAGCTCTGTCCCTCTCTCCTTTCCACACATAAGCTTCTTGAAAAAACAATTGCCTGCCGTTACTTTCTCATCCTCATAACCATCTTTTCTTGGGTTCCAGTTCTCCTTTAAAACTATTCTTTCTATGATCTCTAGTGAATGGCAAATTCAATTAACACTTCTCAGTCCTTATTTTATCTGTTCTTTCTCTCTCTAACATTTGTTGCTATGAAGTATTCCCTATCCCTATCACTTTCTCCATCTCTTACTTTATCAACTTTGTTACTTCCCTTTATCCATTCTTTCTCTCTCCATGTTTCTTATCATGTTCACCCATCCAAGCTCTCCCTGAATTATTTCATCTTTTTCCTTAGCTTCACTTATTACCTATATTTGATGGCTCCCCATAACTTTACATCAATCATTCTCCCAACTTGAATGTCCAGCTTCCTACTAGAAATCTCCATTTTAGGATCCTGTTAGGTTCTTCACACTTAACACCTCCAAAACAGAAATTAACACATTTTCCATTAACACCTACTTCTTTTTACCAGTGAATTCAACCACCTTTTCCCAGTCATTCAAATCAAAAGTCTAGAGCTCATTCTAAGCTTCTTCCTTTCCTTTCCTTTCCTTTCCTATACTATCAGTTCCAAAGTCCTTGCTGTGATTCCTCACTTGGCTGATCACAAGAGCCTCCTCTAAGCTCCCCTGCCACCAGCACTATACCCCTGTGTATATTCAGAGATGATCAGTCATCTTTCCAGACATTGTCATTAGGTCACACTCTTGTTTCAAACCCTTCAATGCTTCTCAATGGCATACACTGTAGCCTAAAATCCTCTCATGGTTAATAAGATCATCAAGATCTGCCCACGACTGCCTCACTACCACTATTATTGTCTCAGCCCACTCTCTTGTATTTCTCAGCTCTAATGAGATAGCGTATATCCCAGGATGGCCCCGGATGATTCATATATCCATATCTCTGAATATACAGCATTTAATAGATACATTTCCTCCCTACTCTCTGCCTTGTTAATTCCTCTGAGACTTAGCTCCTTTATCAGGCTTCCCAGAGAGTCTTTCCTGGTCCTTCAAGTCTTGATCAGACCTTTCCACTGTGTTTTATAAGAGCAACTGAAATTCACCTCAATGTCAATAGTCTGTTATCCATTGAGTTTTTCTAAATAATATTTCACCTTTCTACCCTGGTATAGTATTTCACAAGTATATAGTATTTCATATAGTATGGTATTTCATCTTTCTACCTAGTTCCATAAAGACTTGATTTTACTTAATTTTGAGAGCATTATCAGGAATAAAATAAAACACATTAAATTAGTTAAGCCCAATACTCTTATAAAAACAAAGTTTTGGAGTTATTCTCAGGGAAGCAGAAAGCGAGGAAGAAACGTACAGCCATTTGAAACGTGTATGTCTACATCCTTAGGCTAAGTGTAATTGGCCTATATAATCACCTCCACCAAAATAGGCCCAAATTACCCAGTAGTGGTGCCCTTTATGAAATCCCTGGATATTTCATGCCAAACTTTGCCTTTCTTTGATATCTCCTTCTTTTATGTTTGAGATTCAGTGTGAGGGATAAGTGACTTATACTGTATTCTTCAGAAATGTATGCTAACTTGTTTTTATAAAATAAACACAAATCTATTGAAGACCTAGTGTGTTGGCTTCCCTAGAAATGGAAAATGCCTGTCCACAAGGAATTACAGCCTAAGCAGAAACTTCCCCCCCGAAAGGAAGGAACACTTCCACTGTGTAAGTGCGTAAAGAAACGATGTGTAAAGAACTGATGATTGAGGAACATGTGGTATTTACACCCAGTGGAGTACTATTCTTCCATAAGGAAAGATTAACTTGAGCCTTTTGTAGGAAAAGGGATGCACCTTGAGGCCATAATGTTAAGTGAAATCAATCAGACACCCAAGCCTAAATATAGCATGATTTCTCTCATATGAAAAACCAAAAATATAAACAAAGAGCAAAATAAAAGATAGATAATAGGAAATATAGGAATGGTCTTTTACAAAAGGGAAGGGACCAAGAAATATCCCAGGCTTAGATCGGAGAGGGGGAGGAGAGAAAGGGGATGAAAAAGTAATTATCACATGGAAAAAGTTATGCACATGGACCAACTCCCCACAGTGAATGTGATCATTATGCACTGTAACATGTAGCAATAAAAAATAAAAATTGAAAAACAGAAACAGTGTTTCAGAATAACAGCTTGAAAGCCTAGGTTAGATATCTCAGAATCTCAGCTTTTCCCAATAGCACAGGCAAGTGACCAACATTTCCTTATCTACAAAATGTATAATAAAGAGATAATATTAAAATAAAACATAAATCATAGTAATAATGATAATTAAATGAAATTTAATTGATATGAAAACACTATATAATAATAGATATCAGTACATAGTAACATAATGTAAATTTACATTCCTGATTATAGTTAATTCTTATAATAACCCAATGTAGCAATATTTTCCAAAATGCAAATGGAAAAATCCTGGTGCAGGCAGGTTAAATAATTCCTCCAGCATCATTCAGTTGGTGAAACTGGGTCTGCTTCTCCATTGCCACCTGATACATGACCAAGATGCTTTGAATGGACTGCAGTGTGAAAATCCCATTGATGGCCTTTCTTTGTCATTCAGGTTAAAAGAACTTCACCATTTTGCTATTAGATTGACATAAAAGAGTGCTCACTCCATGACTTTCATTCATCACACTTTTGAACTTTTACACTGTAAGTAGCAGAAGAGTACTAAATCTGTGAGCTGGTCTTGAACATTACAAGATACTATCTACAGTGAACCAATGCATTGTGCCTTTTCTCCAGGTTATGAGCCTGTGGGTAATCAACCCATATAAAACAGTGTCCATTGTGAATTGTGACATTTGGAAATAAAGGTCACATCTCAAGACAATAAAAGATATTCTGGTGGACATCAAATGTGCAGCTTATATGTACTTTTATACATCTTCATTTTCCACTAACAATTCTTGGAGAGAGAAAATATGACTATCAAATATATATATATATATGGATAGTCATATGTGCATATATATATATGCAAAGTCACATGGATCTCTCAAAGTTGTATGATTACTAAATGCCACACTATAATCTGGATTTGCTGACTCCTCATCTGACTCTCCTTTGATTCAATCTACTAGCATTGTCATTATTACAATATAGCAGTCTACATAAGTTCCCTGTGGAAAGAGAACAGTTTTTTCCAGAACTATTAACTGAGAGATGCCTGCTACTCAAGAGCTTTGCTGGATTAACAGGACACATTACACTCACATGATCACACACAGAAATATATACACAAGTGTGCAATGCATTGGTCCAACCTGGCTTTTTAAAATTAACAGAATTGACCCAAAGATAGGTTTAAAGATTTTCACAATTTTGTATAACCTTAGTTTAGGCAAAATCTGCCAGCCTAAGCAGGGCTTTACAATGCAAGCCCAACATTGACATATCTCGGCAAACTAAAGGAAAACAAAATGCTATAGTTGTTACCCCATACAGAACTAAACCATTAAAAATGGTGTTTGACACTCTTTTTATTTATATGCTGTTTTAAATTTTTCCAGAGGTTATTTTGAGATAAGGCAAAGCTCCCTACTGTGTGTTCTGTGGCTGCAACAGGACGGAAATCATCTTTAACTTTTGCTCTTTTCCACTATTATTGAATTATTTCCATCAAACTCCGTAAGAGTCAGGGTTCCATAAAGGCGCACTCCTCTTGAATTATGCTGAAAAGCCAACTTGTAAATTTTAATGTCTAAATACTTTTAGAATTTTTATAAACCAACCATTATATTTATATTTTGGCAACTGCATCAACAATATGACCAAGTATAAGCAACTGTTTCACATTTTTGCCTCAGTTTATTTTATTTTTATTTTATTTTTTGGCAGTATGCAGAAAGTGGTTCTATTATAGGGATGGCAGTGTTGGTTCAGCATTGGAAGATCCAACCCCAAAAGTCATCATTTTAACAGAGGAAAGGAAAAAGCCATATGATCCTGTCACTAGTTGGAGAAAAAATATTGGACCAAATTCTACAGCTGTTCATGGTAAAAGCTATCAGGAGACTAGAAGTAGAACAGAAACTTCTCAACAGATCAAAGACATGTACTCCATACTTCCAACAAAACTCCTTCTATGAATGGAGATGATACAATGCTTTCTCCCTAAAGTGGGGAACAAGGGCATATATGCCTACTCTTCATCTGTCCATTAGACTTTGAAACATAGGTCTAAACCAAAATAGTCTGGCAATAAAATGACACAACTAGGATAGGATTGGCATGGCAGAAGCAAAATCTTTATATGTAGATGAAATGGTCATCTACAGAGAAAATACTAAGAAATCTCTAGGAGCCCATAGAAATTGTACATGAATTTAGCAGGATTAGAAAACACAAGGTATATATAAAAATTCAGGTCTGTTTATACTTGCTATAATGAAGAACTGGATATTGAAATTTAAAAGTTATGTAGGAGTACAAAGGACCCAGAAAAGCCAAAAACAAAAACAAAAACAGTGTTGGAAGATGTTTAGCACCCAATTTTAAGACTTCTCCTAAAGCTACAGTAATCAAGGCAGTGTTGGTGTAAGGAAAGACATATAGATCATTTGAACAAAACAGAGAATCTAGAAATAGAACCACACATATATGGTCAACTGAGTTTTGAAAGATTATTTAACATTAGCATTTTATAGAATATAAACTTGATTCAAGAGCCGAGGAAGAGATAGTGTCTTCAGCAAACAGCACTAGAACACCTGGTATCCGTATATAAAAAATTAATCTCAGAGCTGGGGATTTAGCTCAGTGGTTCCAGAGCCTGCCTCACAACCTCAAGGACCGGAGTTCGATTCTCCAGTATGAAAAAAAAAAAAAAATTAACCTCAACCCTTTTTTTTCCTACATGAAAATAACTTGAAGGGATCTATGAACCTAATAAGAAAGCCTAAAAGTGTAAAACGTTAAGAAGAAATTATAAGGGAAAATATTTATGAATTCAGGGTAGGCAAGAACTCCCTAGGATACAAAAAACATGATGTATAAAAGAAAAATATTGATAAATGAGATTCCATCAAAATTTAGAACTTTTAATGACATCATTAAAATGAAAAGTAGACCTTAAACAGACCATATTTACAATACATATAACCAATGACCAGAATAAATATATAAAGAATTCTTAGAGTTCATTAATAGACAATGCAATTAAAATGTAGACATAAGAAGATGATAAATAGCCAGTATAGCACAAGGAATGGTGTGCAACTCTAGAATCAGAAAAATACTAATCAGTACAATAATAAGATTGAATTATACACTCATTAGGGAGGTGAAGTCAAAAGTTTTAAAAGCCTTGTCATGACTTTTTCTTTTTGTTGGATTCTCCCCCTTTGCGTTTAATTTGTCACACCCAATGGATTCATTCTGCTGGGTTTCCTGGGGGTGTGATCCTCATTGTCTTTTCCTAGGGTATTGTCTAAAATTTTTTGGAGTGCCAGTTTGGTATTCATGAGGTTCCTGAGGTGTTCTTTATCATGAAAGTATCTTATTTCTCCATCAATTTTGAAAGATAGTTTTGCAGGGTACATCAATCTGGGTTGGAGGCTGTTTTCCTTTAGGGCTTGAAATACATCACTTCAAGCTCTTCTTGCCTTGAGGGTTTGCATTGAGAAGTCTGCTGTGATTCTGATGGGCTTTCCTTTGTATGTGATTAGTTTCTTTTCTCTCACTGCTTGTAGAATTTTGTCCTTCTGTTGGATTTCTGAAATCCTAACTATTACATGCCTATGTGTAGATATTTTTTGATTAAGGCTAGCTGGAGTCCTATATCCCTCACTTATCTGTATTTCAAGTTCTTTTGCACTCCTTGGGAAGTTTTCTGCCATCACTTCTGTGAAGAGTTTTTTTATGTCATCTGCACTCTCTCCTATTTCTTCCTTGACTCCACTCAGTCTTATGTTATTCTTCTTTGCATCGTCTAGCAGCTACTGGTTTGATTTCTCGTGTTCCCTTACAATTTTAAAGCAATTTTTCTTTTCTTCCTCACTAATTGCAATCTTATCTTCCATATGTGAAATTCTATCCTCACATTGGTTCATTCTGCTATGCAGACTTTCGATGGAGTTTTTAATATCTTGGAAATCTGTTTGTATCTGTTTTATGGATTCCATTTGTTTCCTATGTTGGGATTCCATCATGTTCCTCAGATCCTCTATTTTTTTATCTGTGTCCTCTCTAGATTTATTAATCATGTCTTGCACCATGAGCACAATCTTTGCTGTTATCTGAGTAATTATTTCTGATTTCATTTTCCCAGATCCTCCTTTGTTGCCAGTTCAGAGAGTCCAGGTGGTTGAGTATCAGATTGTTCCATCTCATTTCCCTTTGGAGTTGCTGTAGGTGATCTGGAAGTCTATTTTTGAGGCTTGTTTATGTGTCTTCTCATTTCCACGGGGCGGGGGGGATGCTTCTGCCACCCACGCGGCTCACCTTCTCTGCCCTAGGAGCTTGGGATGGCAGTGGAGGAACTTCCTTCTGGGTGCTATGACCAGCTCAGCTTCTCTGCCCTAGGAGCTTGGGATGGAGGTGGTGGAGCTTCCTTCTGGGTGCTGGGACTGGCTCAGCTTCACTGCCCTAGGAGCCTGGGCTTGCCTCAGTTTAATATGTGACATTTACATGCTAACAGATAGCAGTTTCTAAGACAAAGTGACAATTCCATGAGTAACTGAAACGTCCCAAGGTCATGTACATCTCTTTAACTGAGACTTCAAAACTCCCTGATCCACTACATCTACTATTCTCAATACCCTGGGATAGTTCAATAATAAAATTATTGGAATGGTACACAAAATAACTTAGAATCTCCAAGACAAAGATTTTCATTCCAACAAATACATTCTGAAGAGTATTGCTTAGACAAAAATAGATGTAGAAAGGGAATTGGGGATTTTAGAAATATCACTGCATTGAGTTTCTTCACATTTTCTGGATATAAAAAATAATCTATGAGTAGAAGAAAATTGTCAAGGTGTTGAGAATTTGAAGGAGAGCTTGAGATTTGAGATTAGATTAGAACTTAAATGTAACTTCAAATGTTTCAACTTGACTCAGTTTTTGATATATAATATTTGGATAAATAAATACCCATCATAGATTTTTTTCAGAATTTATGCCACTCTTAATAGAATTTATGAGGATTAAATAAGAAATGTAAACATAACAGATATGACAAGAAATAAATACAATAGTAAATAACAAATGTGATAATAATAAATATGAAGCTTATAAGATCCTGACACTGTATGAAGAATGTTTTAAACGCCATAATTACAGCTTTTCATAGCTTAAACTTGGATGCCTTCAAACAGAAAGCCCTGCATCTGCAGGTGGGGTTTTGTCCCTTCAGTTTCAATCTTGGTATTTTCTCTGACCTACTCATACCTGGTCTAGCTTCATCCAGGAATTGACTCCTCTTTCTCCTGCCTCCATGATTCCTGATAACCCTTGGCAACACTGTTTACCTTCTCCCCACTCCCTGGGTTTACCTGGGCTCACTTGGAAAGCCCTCTGTTGCCCCGTCAGTCACTGAGCGGCAATGCCTGCAGCCTCTTGAGATTTTGGTTTCCATTGGGTTGTAGTAAAAGGAAAATTAGTCCGAACCTTATAGTAGCATAAATAAAGAAAAATCAATTTGGACTATGTGAGTTTTTATGAGTTGTCTGCTGCCATATTATCCTGGATCCAGGGATCAGGCAGGAAATCGCAGAAACTCTTTATCCAAACCCTTCAATCACAAACCAGCCAGGACTTTTTGATGCACTCCAAGGACAAATTCTAGAATGGTCTTGTGACTAAAATAATGTAAGGTAGAACAATGTGACACCTGTCAAATTTGTAGCTCAGCCTCCATGAACAAAAGAGCCCAAAGAGCAGAATCAGAGAAAGAGAAATAAATGAAGAACAATGATAAATAACTTTGTAGACAAACAGACCTGACCTTGGCCTCCTTAACAACTTCAACTTTGGGGCAGTGATGTAGCTCAGTGGTGCCATGCCTGCCTGTCAACTGCAAGGTCCTGAGTTCTATTCCCAGTACACAAAGAAACAACTGTAACTTTGGACAAGATACTCAAATTCTACTCTAGAACTTCTTCTAGAAAATAGTAATAAGAACTACTTTGTACATTATTGTGAAGATTAAATGAGATAATGTAGTGTATGTCCTTCAGCATAGTGCCAGGATATAGTACAGTTATTATTTTAAAAGATATTTAGGAATTTTTATCAGGCTTTATCAAATTAGATAAGTGACAGAAATTATACAAGTTTATGATTATATTGAATAAGACATCTCAGATGTTACTATGCTTAGAAGCTTTATCTGAATAAACAATAAATTTGAAATATGTTTTTAGATACTGTAACCTTACATATTGTATTTGAATTGTAAACTTACTATTCATTTAATAAGCCCTTGATAAGGTAAGAAGCATAGCTTAGTATAACAAACAAGGCGATATTTTTACTGCGATGATATCAGAATTACTAGCTTCTTTACAAGGGCACCAAACACATCTTGAGACAGATGTTTTGTGTGGATATTTACTATGTTTACTAGGTCTTAGTTATAAAGCCACAAAGCCAGAAGCTTACTGTAAATAAGTAGGATAGAAGGGTTGGTACAATTAATGTAGTGACTAGAGCCACCACAGCAGAATTAAGAGAGCAGGGCTGGGGATTTAGCTCATCCCTGGTAAAAAAAATAAAAAAAGAATTAAGAGAGCAATTTATTATAGTTACATGTTTCAAGGCATTTTCCACCATACTGCTGTCTGTTTGTACTAGGTTCACTCATCTTTTCACCAGATCAGCCCAAGATTTTTTAAAGTTTCACATAGAGCAGCTTCTTACATTGAGTGCATCCCAGTATATTTGCAGGACTGAATTTTTCCCCTTATTCTTTGTTCCCAGTTTCCACATTCTTGGTTCCTTCAATAACATTTGAATTGATATTTGGGTTTTAACTTTTCTACCCAATTGTTGACTTGGTGCAAACCCCAGGGCCTCTCCCAGGCCCTAGAACTGACACTTCCTCTCAAAACTAGACTGATCAACTCTCCTTCTTCCTTAGAGAGACATAGATAGCAACAAATAAACTGAAGATAACACCATTAAATATCATACAATAGACTCAGGCATAAACATATATATTGCAAGTAATTTCTATGCTGGCATTGTCCCTCATACTAGGAGCTTTCTAAATTTATAGCAAACTGCAATGTTACAGGAAATGTGCATAAACTCAAGATGAACTTTTTGCCCTAGAAGAATTTATTGCCTTTTTGAAGAGATTATATACAAACATAGGAAAGTTTTAAAATTGCATACAATAAGATTTCAACAAGACTGAGAGCTTTTGCTTCTGACCAGACTTAGGTTCTATCCTAAAATACCAAAAGGAGACCAAATGTTGTTTAAAAATTGTTTCCATGACATTGGGTATCCAGTAATAAACAACAGTGGACCCTGAAAGACAGAACGAAATCTATTTAAGAGGGCTCCAATTGCTCTTGCAGGGAGGGGACAGCCAGCAGAGCACAAGGGAATCTGTGACTGGAAGACTCGGAGCTCAACACCTGTAGAGAAGGTGGCTGAAGTTCTTAGGGATCACATATGTGGGGCAAGGACCCAACCACTGAGCTATAGCCCAACCCAAAAGTTCTTTTAGTTCTCAGGAAGTGACGCAATTTTACTTGGAGGTAGAGTTTTATAACTTATTAGATCATACTCAGAACCACAAAATAAGTCTCATTAGACATTAAAAAAATCCCAATTGTACAGAATATGTGCCTTAATGGCAGTGAGATTAAATTAGAAGTTAAACAAACATCTCTACTATCAAGTAGTTAGAAACAAAATAACATCTTTAAATATCTTAAAGGTATACAATGGAGTACTATTCAGTATTTTGCCCCAGAAAAGGAAATCTTGTAATTTTTAAAAACATAGACAAATCAAGAGGACATTATTCTAAGTGAAATAAGACAGACACAGGACAAATGCTACCTCTCCCTGTGTATATGAGGAATACAAAACAGTCAGATGCACAGATGCAAAGAGCAGAATGGTGATGGCCCAGGGCTGGAGAAAGTGGGGAATGAGGCAATATTTGACAAGGGTACAAAGTTTGCTATGCAAGATAAACTTGAACGAGCCTCTGAGAGTTATACAGCATAGTGCCCAAAGTCAATCCTATGTCATCCACTTGAAAATTTCCTGAGAGGACATTTTTTTAAGATAAGTACTATTATCATAAATAAATAAATAAACAATGAATACATAAAGAGAAAGTGTGAGAATTTTCAGAGGTAATGGATATGTTTTTTGTACTGACTGTGGTGGTGATGTTATAAATCACCAATGTCATCAAGTTGTATATATCAAATATATACAACTTTTTGTATCTTAGTCATACCTTAGTGTCTTCAAAAAAGAAAAAGTGTAAAGCACAATGCTAAATAGTAGCCAGAGTAATAATAATAATCATCATGGGCCGGGGATTTAGCTCAGTGGTTTCGCTGCCTGCTGCGCAAGCACAAGGACCCGAGTTTGATCCCCAGTACCAAAAAAACATCATCATCATCATCATCATCATCATCATCATCATCATCATCATCATCATGAGACTGGTGTTTTTTCTCCTGCCTCATCAAAGTAGTTTTTTTCTTTAAAAATTACAAAAATATTTTTTCTCTTGGTTTTTAAAAAATGGACACCGTGCAATGAAAAAAACATTTGGCTAGGGTCACAACATCCACATTCTAGACCTTGCTGTGTCAATATCTCTATTACTTTGGGAAAATCTCTAAAATCATTCTGCATCTCTTTCCTGATCTACAGATTATGGTGGTTGGATTAAAGGATCTCTATGCTATCTTCTGGATCCTAGAGTCTATAAACTTGCATCTGATGTGAAAGGAAGCTAACATTTGCTGATCACCATTATGTTGCAACAGTTTACATATTATATATCCCTCACACCCGATGGAACCATATTGGCATTTCTTTTCTGAGTATCAGGAGAGAAACAGCCCTGTAAAAGAAATGAGTACTTAGCACAAGGGCAGCCTAGCAGCTGTATCCTTACCTGTAGCTACCACTTGCAAACAAATGTATTTTGGCTAAGATTTTAGCTAATCCTCCTTTTTTCTAAGTAACAGGGAACTAGGGTTTATATTTTGCTTTTATCAAACCCAAGAATATGAAAGCACATCCTAAAGGGTGAACAGAAGACAAATCCCATCCTGGAACCTTAGTAGTGACTCAGGTGAGCACACTGGTACTTTTTACATGACGGAGATTCATTTTCATACTAACCATTGGGCTGAGCTGTGGACCAAAGATAGGGAAACTTATAGCAAGTCACTTTCTATATTTTTAATAACCAGATAAAAATTGAATAGGGTCCAACTCACTCCACCTTGAACCAAATTCTGTTTCATTGCTGTATCCCACTGTAGCTCCAGTATGGACTGATGTAATGTCATCAATAGAAAAAATAAACTTTAGAGAATGAATGATGTCCACTGTATACTCAAGGCAATTACCAGTCTTCTCTGGGTGAAAATTCATACATACAAAGCCTAGAGAACTAAACTATCCACAGATAATCTCTGCAGACACCGAGCTACTTGTGAATTTAGGATGAGAGACTCAGGATCCTACTGTCAGGCCTCATTAAGCAAAGCAAAAGTGACATACACATTCTGCAAGAGTTTCCTCCCAAATCTATGTGGACCAGGATGCCAGGATGCACACAAAGAAAACCACAGTGCCATCCCTAATTGGCACAGCACAAAAATGAATGTGGATAAAAGCTCACTGGAAAAGGGAAGGATTCTGATAATCTCCCATTATTCAGGATGCCTTGCCAGCTGGCAGAGTTGAATCCCACCACATTCTCAGCCAGTTCTCATCTTTGGGATTCAGTGAAGTAAAAACAAAGGGATCAACCCAGATTTCAGATTCATTCAAATTTGCAGTTCACATTCAGTGTTCCCAGACCTGCCTTGGGCCTCCTGCACTTCAGAGAGCTGGGCCTGGTGCCTGACAATCTGAAAACACACTGGAAAGAGATGCTAGACAAAATGGTGCTGCCAGAATGAAAATATGGAGAATGGCAACAGAAATATCTGAGGATGTAACAACAAAAAGTTGTACACGTAGAAAAAGGTTTTTCATAAAAGATAAGTAAATAAAAATCTCAAAAATTAGAAACATTAATGCCCTAAATCTATGGTAAGCTATGTAATATCTCTCCTATGAAACATTACAAAGATTTTGAAAACATTTATGGGTTTATAATAATATAGAAAATTCTTGGACAAAAATTAAATTTTGAAGTTTAAATATATAACATTATGCTAAGTAAATGAAAGAACAGGAAAATTTATCAGCAACTTTAAAACAAAATCTGGAAAGAAAAAAATATCAAAATGCTAGAGTTAATGGTGTCTTTGGTTGGTAAGAGAGAAATTTCATTTCTTTGTCTTTTTTTGATTTTCATTTTCTTTTATTTTTGGAATATTTTATAAATATCTGCTGTTTATAGTTGAAAAGAAATGCAAAACATTTAATGGGGTTTTTAACCAAGCTTTGAGCTAAATAAACTTTCAAATAAACTTTACATTTTTGTATGTATTTTGAGTTGCCTGCAAAATTCCCACGATGCGTGATGCTGGGTGTTAGTGCCTAGAACTAAAGCTTCTTTTCCTCAGCCAGCCTAAGACTCCCTCAAAAAGAAAACAAAAAGCTTAAGAAGTTCAAGTTGCTCTTCAAGTTACTAAGGTAATATTCATAGTTCTGGGGACACTTCAACCTTGCTTGGATTTTAGACTGTGAACGTTTTGAATCAGCATACTTTGGTGAACGCTTCTTTGATCAGATCACTTTAAAGAATAGCAGTCAATGGCCAGACGACAAGCATAGACAACTACAGCAGAATTAGAGGGAAAGATTAGGGAGCTGTAAGAATCCAGATGTCCCTGCTGTGGTTTATGAGGCTAACCTAAGGAGTCACAGCAAAGTCAAATAAATGAATCTCTCAGTTGCATTTTATTTTGCACCATTGCACAATATTGACACAGCCAGTGTGTGTGGGTACTTAAATTAGACCTAATTTGGTAGTTAAGCTTACTAATAAAAAGTCTGTATTTTAATTTACTTGCTAACTCTTTAGTTGAAAAAATTCTGCAAGGGTAGAAACCATAATCTGATTTTCTTAATTTACTTCAGTTAGAAAGACTTATGCATGAATTGGTTCTTTCTCTTTCAGTGTTCCATCTTTCTATGCTTCTGCCATGTTTTTCTCTACTTTACCTATTTACTGGCTAAAAAGTTTGCCACCTACAGACACCCTTCTTTATAGCCCCAGCTCCCAAATTCTAATTTGGGAATAATTCTAATTCTCCTATCATTCTAAATTTCCCTTCCTTCCTTCCTTCCCTCCCTCCTTTCTTCCTTCCTCTCTCTTATCACTCCCTCCTCACTCCTTGCTCTCACTCTCACTCTCACCCTCTCCCACAGTCTCCACAGGTAGAACTCTAACTTGCTAGAATTTAAATTAGTTTCCTAGCTTGGACCAATCAACTGTGCCCAAGAAATGTAGAGTCATTTTTGAGGAAACAAAAATGCTGACATCCCTGCTTCTACAATCAGGTGAATGTCAAGTGGCAGGAAGAGGCAAGGACAAAAAATGAAAAATCCATTAAATGTCGGCAAGTTTCCTCATGAATGTTTTGACACAAGACTTTGCTCAAAAACATAAATACATAGTTTCATAACATATTAAAGATAACATGGAGAGAGGGTGAGCCGGTCCCAGCACCCAGAAGGAAGCTCCCCCACCACCATCCCAGGCTCCTAGGTCAGTGAAGCTCAGCCGGTCCCAGCACCTGGAAGGAAGTTCCCCGCCTCCATCCCAGGCTCCTAGGGCAGAGAGGGTGAGCCAGTCCCAGGACCCGGAAGGAAGCTCCCCAACCACCATCACAAGCTCCTTAGGCAGAGAAGCTGAGCTGGTCCCAAAACCTGGAAGGAAGCTCTCCCAATGACAATCCAAGCTCCTAGGGCAGAGGTGAGCTGGGTGGGTGCCAGAAGCACCCCCTCCCATGGAAATGAGAAGACACATAAACAAGTCTCAAAAACAGACTTCTGGATCACCTACAGCAACCCCAAAGGGAAACGAGATGGAACACTCTGATACTCAACCACCTGGACTCTCTGAACTGGCAACAAAAGAGGACCTGGGGAAAATGAAATCAGAAATAATTACTCAGATAACAGCAAAGATTTTGCTCATGGTGCAAGACATGATTAATAAATCTAGAGAGGACACAGATTAAAAAAATAGAGGATCTGAGGAATATAATGGAATCCCAACATAGGAAACAAATGGAATCCATAAAACAGATACAAACAGATTTCCAAGATATTAAAAACTCCATCGAAAGTCTGCACAGCAGAATGAACAAAGGTGAGGATAGAATTTCACGTATAGAAGATAAGATTGCAATTAGTGAGGAGGAAAAGAAAAATTGCTTTAAAATTGTAAGGGAACATGAGAAATCAAACCAGCAGCTGCTAGACGATGCAAAGAAGAATAACATAAGACTGATTGGAGTCAAGGAAGAAATAGGAGAGAGTGCAGATGACATAAAAAAACTCTTCACAGAAGTGATGGCAGAAAACTTCCCAAGGAGTGCAAAAGAACTTGAAATACAGATAAGTGAGGCATATAGGACTCCAGCTAGCCTTAATAAAAAAAAATCTACACATAGGCATGTAATAGTTAGGATTTCAGAACTCCAACAGAACAAAATTCTATAAGCAATGAGAGAAAAGAAACAAATCACATACAAAGGAAAGCCCATCAGAATCACAGCAGACTTCTCAATGCAAACCCTCAAGGCAAGAAGAGCTTGAAGTGATGTATTTCAAGCCCTAAAGGAAAACAGCCTCCAACCCAGATTGATGTACCCTGCAAAACTATCTTTCAAAATTGATGGAGAAATAAGATACTTCCATGATAAAGAACACCTCAGGAACTTCATGAATACCAAACTGGCACTCCAAAAAATTTTAGACAATACCCTAGGAAAAGACAATGAGGATCACACCCCCAGGAAACCCAGCAGAATGAATCCATTGGGTGTGACAAATTAAACGCAAAGGGGGAGAATCCAACAAAAAGAAAAAGTCATGACAAGGCTTTTAAAACTTTTGACTTCACCTCCTTAATGAGTGTATAATTCAATCTTATTATTGTACTATTAGTATTTTTCTGATTCTAGAGTTGCACACCATTCCTTGTGCTATACTGGCTATTTATCATCTTCTTATGTCTACATTTTAATTGGGTTGTCTATTAATGAGCTCTAAGAATTCTTTAGATATTCTAGTCATAGGTTATATGCATTGTAAATATGGTCTGTTTAAGGTCTACTTTTCATTTTAATGATGTCATTAAAAGTTCTAAATTTTGATGGAATCTCATTTATCAATATTTTTCTTTTATACATCATGTTTTTTGTATCCTAGGGAGTTCTTGCCTACCCTGAATTCATAAATATGTTCCCTTATAATTTCTTCTTAAAGTTTTATACTTTTAGGCTTTCTTATTTAGGTTCATAGATCCCTTCAAGTTATTTTCATGTATGGAAAAAAAGTGTTGAGGTTAATTTTTTATATATGAATACCAGATGTTCTAGTGTCGTTTGCTGAAGACACTATCTCTTCCTCGGCTCTTGAATCGAGTTTATATTCTATAAAATGCTAATGTTAAATAATCTTTCAAAACTCAGTGGACCATATATGTGTGGTTCTATTTCTAGATTCTCTGTTTTGTTCAAATGATCTATATGTCTTTCCTTACACCAACACTGCCTTGATTACTGTAGCTTTAGGAGAAGTCTTAAAATTGGGTGCTAAACATCTTCCAACACTCTTTTTGGCTTTTCTGGGTCCTTTGTACTCCTACATAACTTTTAAATTTCAATATCCAGTTCTTCATTATAGCAAGTATAAACAGACCTGAATTTTTATATATACCTTGTGTTTTCTAATCCTGCTAAATTCATGTACAATTTCTATGGGCTCCTAGAGATTTCTTAGTATTTTCTCTGTAGATGACCATTTCATCTACATATAAAGATTTTGCTTCTGCCATGCCAATCCTATCCTAGTTGTGTCATTTTATTGCCAGATTATTTTGGTTAGACCTATGTTTCAAAGTCTAATGGACAGATGAAGAGTAGGCATGTATCCCCTTGTTCCCCACTTTAAGGAAAAAGCATTGTATCATCTCCATTCATAGAAGGAGTTTTGTTGGAAGTATGGAGTACATGTCTTTGATCTGTTGAGAAGTTTCTGTTCTACTTCTAGTCTCCTGATAGCTTTTACCATGAACAGCTGTAGAATTTGGTCCAATATTTTTTCTCCAACTAGTGACAGGATCATATGGCTTTTTCCTTTCCTCTGTTAAAATGATGACTTTTGGGGTTGGATCTTCCAATGCTGAACCAACACTGCTATCCCTATAACAAAACCACTTGCTACATCCTGCCAGATCTGACTTCTAATAGTTTGTTTTGTTAAACAAATTTCCATCTATGTTCATACTTTTTTCTTCTATTATCTTTATCCAGTTTTAGGATTAGCACAATGTTGAGTTCCTAAAATGAGGGGAGAAGTGTTTTTTCTTTTTTCTGCTTTAATTGTTTGATATAATTTTTCAGTTAAAATGTTTATGAGCCTGCTGTTGTCTTATAGGTAGGTTTTCAAGCTAGGAATATACTTTCTTTAATAGGTGCTATTCAAATTTTATATTTCCTCCAGAGTAAGTTTCATTAATTTGTCTTCTAAGTTACTTCTTAGAAGTTGTCAAATTTATTTCAAAACAGATTTTTGTAATACACTTTCTATATCCTTTTAAATTCTGTAAAATCTGTGGTAATGTCTCCTAGATCTTAATATTGTAATTTTAAAAATGTATAACTGATATTGTATAACAGGAAGAAAAGATCTAAAAGAGCAGAGGAACTGGGAGGGGTAGGGGAAGGGAAAAAAGGGAAAGGAAAAAATATGAGAAGAGAAAAAAATGGAAACAAGGTCTTTGCAAATAGGGAAGGGTGGAGGCAGTGAAGGGAGGGCAAGGGAAGGGGAAAAAAAAAAAGAACCGAGAGACTCATGTAATGGTACAAGATCTCAATGATGAATGTAACTGTATTTTATACCTAAAATGTACCAATAAAGTTAATGTGGAAAAAAATACAAGAAAAAAAAAAGATAATATGACCATAAAGAATGCTGTTTCCACAAAGTTTTCTGGATAATTATTATTAAAACTCATTAAAAGATGACTGGGGAGAAAATGGAAGAAGGAATAACTGAGCATCACAACTATGTAGCTAATACCTGTAGGGCTGAGACTAAAACAACTTGGAGGGTTTTCTTGGCAAAAGGGAATGTTTCAGCTTTTAGCAGTATATCACCAAAATGACAAAAACTAGCAAGGAACATTAAGTGTGCTGATTTTCTCTCTTTCAATAGTTAGAGGTTAAAACTAGTTAAATCAGAAAAAATCAATAACAGAGGAAGAAGCTCGTTGATATGCAAAAAAACTAAGAAATAGCATATAGTTAACTCAAGAGGTAGAAAACAAGACAAAGAAGAGTAGAGAAGAAAATTACACAATTTCACCATTAATCATAAAATTAATAAATATAAGCTACAGAAAATTAAGTCTAGAATATAAAATTATTGTTATAGGAAAAATTACAACAAATATATAAACATTTCTAATAACCAGAAGAAACACAAAAATGAAGCAGAGAAATCAGAACAGGCTTTGAAATATTTTTAAAATATAAATGAAATATGAAAAATAAAATAAAATAATAAAACTATGACCACACATATTTATCATTTCAGTAAAAATATTATTAATTTTGTCTATTAAAAGAAAAAATCATCTTGTATGATGACAAAGCAAACCAAATATAGATTGTAAATATAATTCAATTCTAAAACACTTAGAAAATTAGAAAAGAACTAGTAACCAAAAATGTTATTTACTTATCACAGTCACTTAAGACAGGAGTCATGATTGTAAAACAAAGATTGAATGAATGTTGAAAAATATAACATAAATTGAAAGAAGAAGGCTTTAATTCCAGGTGTAATTAACAGCAAAAAATACCCAAAATATACCAAAATTTTTTTTTTAATTTATAAATAAAAATTAGTGAATATCCAAGAAAGAAATAGAATCATAGTTTTTTAAATTATATACATACATATATACATGCATATTTTATATATACATATTATATACATACATAAATATGTACATTTGGGAGAATTCTTTTTCTCATTGACAACTAGACTGTATGGATAATTTCTTTACATACTTCTGAAGTCATTGAACAAGTATGAACAAGATTCCTAATAGAAAAGAAAATAATCTAGGTGAATTTAAAGATTATATATTTTGTTCTTCCCTACAGGTGTTTCCCAATTCATAGGTGACATCAGTGAACAAGATGAGACATCCTGGAGACAGATATTTCAGAAGCAAAGAACCTGAGTAAAGTTTTGATGTTTCCTTAGACTGCTGAGAAATGAACTGGAGAGTAGAGCCAAGCTCTGAGATAGTTAAGTAAGCTCAATAATTTTAGCCAGTTCTCCCTTCAGTACTTGAGGTACAAATGCTGTGAGGCAAACAATCTAAAGGGAAAGCTGTGCTAATGAGCTGAGAAGTCAGGCAGTGTTAGGATCAGATCCTTAGTGCTAGAAAAATAAAAACTGAAATCTAAAAGCAGCAACAACCATAGTCAAAATTAAATTTAGGCCATACCATTGCCCCCAATGCCAAGGAGCACAGCCATCCCCAGCACTGAGGAGGAGCCTTCTGGGATACCTTACCACTGTCCCAAGCACTGGGGATCAGAGCCCCCCCCCCGCCCCGTGCTGAGGAAGAGCTTTCCAGGACACCATACCACTCCCCCTAGTGCCAAGAAGGTGAGCCGCATAGGCAACAGCAGCCCACAACCTCCCCCGGTTGAAATAAGAAGAAACTTAAACAATTCTCAAAATCAGTCTCCCACATCACTTAAATCAACCACAAAGGGAAACAAGATGTAACAATCTGATATTCAACCACCTGGAATCCCTAAACTGACAACAAAAGAGGAGCTAGAAAGAAAGAACAGAACTAATTTCTCAGATAACAGCAGAGATTGTGCCTATAGTGCAAGACATGATTAATAAATCTGAAGAGGACAAAGATAAAAAAACAGAGGAGCTGAGGAACATGATGGAACCCCAACATAGGAAACAAATGGAATCCATAAAACAGATACAAACAGATTTCCAGGTGATTAAAAACTCCATTGAAAGTTTACACAGAAAAATGAGCCAATGGGAGAACAGAATTTCAGATATAGAAGATAAGATTGCAATTAGTGACCAGGAAAAGGAAAATCTCTTTAAAATACTAAGGGACCAGAAGAAATCAATCCAGCAACTGCTAGATGATGCAAAGAAGAATAACATAAGACTGATCAGAGTCATTGAAGAAGTAGGAGAGAGTGCAGATGATATAAAAAAAACTATTCAGAGAAGTGATGGCAGAAAACCTCCCAAGAGAACTTGGCATACAGATAACTGAGGCATATGGGACTCCAGCTAGCCTTAATCAAAAAAAATCTACACATAGGCATATAATAGTTAACATTCCAGAAACCAAACAGAACAAAATTCCACAAGCAGTTAGAGGAAAGAAACAAATCACATACAAAGGAAAGCCCATCAGAATCACAGCAGACCTCTCAATCCAAATGCTCAGGGAAGAAAAGCTTGGAGTGACATATTTCAAGCCCTAAAGGAAAACAGCCTCCAACACAAATTGATGTACCTTGCAAAACTATCTTTCAAAATTGACGGAAAAATAAGATACTTTCATGATAAAGAGCACTGAAGGGACTTCAGGAATACCAAACCAGCATTCCAAAAAATTTTAGACAATATCCTAGCTAGAGACAAGCCCAGCAGAATGAATCCATTGGGCATAACAAGAAATTAAAGCAAAGGGGGAGAATCCAACAAAAAGAAAAAGTCTTGCCAATGATAAATCAACACATATCAGTTATAATCATCAATGTTAACAGTCTCAATTCAAAAATCAAAAGAAATAGAGTGACAGAATGGGTCAAGAAGCAAGATCCAACAATATGCTGTGTACAAGAAACACACTTGATTCAAAAAACAACTCATAGACTGAAAGTTAAAGGGTAGAAAACAATACTACATGCGACAGGAACCCCAAAAAAAGAAGGAGTAGCTATCCTCTTGGCAGATCAAGTGGAATTCAAACTAACACTGATTAAGAGAAGTAAAGAAGGATGCTACATCCTTGTAAAGGGAACAATCCAAGAGGAAGAGATAACAATCACAAACATATATGCACCCAATGCTAATGTGTCCAACTAAATAAAACAAATACTAACAGACATGAAAAATCAAATAAGCACTAATACAATAGTAGTGGGGGACCTCAATACCCCACTGTCACAAATAGATAGATTAACTAGACAACAAGTAAGCAATGACATGCTACAACTCAATCAAACTCTTAAACAAATGAAGTTAACAGATGTCTACAGTGTTCCACCCAACAAAATCAGAATACACATTCTTTTCAGCTGCACATGTGGTGTTCTCCAAAGTCAACCACATACTTGATCATAGTACACATTTAAGTAAGTACAAAGGAATTGAAGTTATCCTCTGTATATTATCAGACCATAGTGCAATGAAATTGGAGATTGATAGCAAAAGAACCCACAAGAATTATATAATCACATTGAAATTAAACAACACACTTTTGAATACCCAATGGGTCACAGAGGAAATTAAAGAAGAAACCAAACAGTTCCTACTATTAAATGAAAATGACAACATAACATATCAGAATCTATGGAACACAATGAAAGCAATCTTACAAGGGAAATTCATAGCAGTGAAGACAGTGAATATGAGGAAAACACAGTGAGCCCAATTAAACAACCTAATGCTGAACCTCAAGCTTCTAGAAAAAGAAGAGCAGGACAAACCCAAAACTCATACAAAGAAGGAAATTATAAAGATGACAGCAGAAATCAATGCATTGGAGACTAAAGGAATGATACAAAAAAATCAATGAAGCCAAGAGTTGGTGCTTTGAAAGAATAAAAAAAAATTGACAAACCCTTAGCCAACTTTATCAGAAACAGGAAAGAAACTGTCCAAATCCACGCAATTTGGAATGAAAAGGATGAAATTACAATGAGCCCAGGAAGAAATCCAGAGGAACATCAATACGTACTTCAAGAACCTTTACTCTAATAAGATGGAAAATACAGAAGAAATGGACAGATTCTTAAATAATTATGAATTACCAAAGTTGAGCAAAGAAGACCTAAAAATTGTAAACAAACCAATATCAATCAATGAAATTTAAAACATAATTAAAAACTTACCAAGAAAAGCCTGGGTCCTGATGGCTTTACTACTGAATTCTACAAGACATTTAGAGAGGAACTACTGCCACTAGTGTTTAAACTCATCAATGAAATTGAAAGGGAAGCAATACTCCCAAATTCACTCCTGGAAACAAGCATCACCTTGATCCCCAAAGCAAAGAAAGACTCAACCAAAAAGGAGAACTAGAGGCCAATTTCACTAATGAACATAGATGCAAAAATCCTTTATAAGATACTGTCTAATAGAATGCAGAAGATCATCAAGAACATCATACACCCTGATCAAGTGGGATTCATCCCAGGGATGCAGGGATGGTTTAACATATGCAAATCAATCAATGTAATACACTATATCAATAGAGCCAAGGACAAAAACCATATGATCATCTCAATAGATGCAGAAAAAGCATTTGACAAAATCCAACATGCATTTATGATAAAAAACGCTACAAAAGATTGGACTAAATGGTCTCTACCTCAATCTGATAAAATCCATCTATGCAAAACCAACAGCCAGTATCATACTAAGGGTCAAAAACGGAAATCCTTCACACTAAAATCAAGAACAAGACAAGGATGTCCTCTATCACTCTTGTTCAATATAATTTTGGAAATTTAAGCCACAGCAATTAGACAAGAGAAAGAAATAAAAGGAATAAAGATAGGAAATGAAAAAGTCAAATTGTCATTATTTGCAGATTACATGATACTCTATAGAGAAGACACCAAGAACTCCATCAAAAGTTTTCTAGACTTAATGACCAAATTCAATAAAATACCTGGATACAAGGTCAACAAACAAAAATCAATAGCTTTCAGTTTCCAAAACACTGAAACACCTAGGAATCAACCTAACAAAATCAAAGACCTCTTCTCAGAAAACTATAACACTCTCAAAAAGAGAGATTGAAGATGATGTCAGAAAATGGACAGATATCCCTTGCTACTGGGTAGTGTTGGTGGTCTCTCTAGAAAGAGACCTGGAACCCCAGAAAGCACCAACTTTTAAAGAAAGAAAAGGAGACAGCCTGGGGGATGAACAGCAGTTTAATTTTTCTGGCACTATTCAACAATCACAAAGGGAAGAAGCAAGGCTTTTATACATGTAGGAAAGCAGCTTAGTTATTCTGGATATTGTCTTTCTGATTTTAACCTCTGATGATAACCAGTGACTTTAAGTGACTCATAAAAGCTACAGGAGAATTTACAAGTCCCCTGTTTCTGTTCACCAATCCTGTGCATCAAAGAGTACACTGCAGCCCTCTTTTTGTCAGATAGTATCAAGACAGCAGGAGGATTTCAGCCAAAATCAAGCCCACCAGCCCACCACAAACATCACAGATGTGCATAGTGAGTCATATCTCTCACACCACCCATAGAGTCACTGGGTCTCGGTCCTCTGATCCCAGGAAATACTAAATAAGAAAACTAGGAAAACCTGTTTTTCTCCTATGAAAGTTTCATAAGGTCTCTTAAAAAAGTTTTCTGGCATTTTTTTTAACAAACAGACTTCTGGAATTTCCCAGAAATGACTTAATTTTTTTAGTTAACAAACTTTTTGTGATCTATTCTTACAACTAGATAGCTGAATTCTACAATTTCCCACAGGGTAGGATGAATCAACATCGTGAAAATGCCCATACTTCCAAAACTGCAATAGAGATTCAATGCAATCCCAATTGAAATCCCAACAGCATACTTCACATGCCTTGAGAAAACAATCCAAAACTTCATTTGGAATAAGAAGAGACCTAGAATAGCAAAAGCAATTCTAGGCAACAGAGACATGGCAAGGGGTATCACAATCTCCAATTTGAATCTATACTACAAAACTACTGTGATAAAAACAGCATGGTAGTGGCAAAGAAACAAACCGGAGGACCAGTGGAACAGATTAGAAGATGCAGAAACAACCCCAGACACACTCAGCCACCTCATCTTTGACAAAGCAGCCAAACACCCTCACAGGAGGAAAGATAGCCTCTTTAATAAATGGTGCTGGAAAAATTGGCTTTCAACTTGCCAAAAACTAAAACTAGACCTATTATCTCTCACCATGCACTAAACTAAAATTGAAATGGATTAAAGATCTAAATATTAAAACACAAAAACTGAACCCGCTGGAACAGAGGTTAGGTAGAACTCTTGAAGACATTGGTGTAGGGAAAGATTTTATAAACAAAACCTCAGTTGCCCATGAACTAGCACAAAACAATCAACAAGTGGGATCTGTTCTTATTCAAAAGCATCTGCACAGCAAGAGAAACCACCAACAGTGTGAAGAGACAACCCACTATGTGGAAAAAGATTTTCACCTGCTGTTCCTCAGACAAAGGTCTATTATCTAGAATCTATAAAGAACTTTAAAAAAATCAGACTTCCCAAATTTAAAGACCCAATCCAAAAATGGGCATTTGAAATGAAATGACATTTCTCAAATAAAAAATAAAAATACCAAATAAACATATGAAAAAATGTTCAACATCATTGGTCATTCAAGAGACGCAAATGAAAACAATGCTGAGATTCCACCTCACCCCAGAAAGAATGGCTGCTATCATGAAATCAACCAATAACAAATGCTGGTGGGGCTGTGGGGAAAGAGGAACCCTTCTTCATTGTTGGTGGGAGTTCAGACTGGGCAACCATTGTGGAAATCAGTATGGAAATACCTCAAAGAACTAGGACTGGATGTCCCATTTGACCCAGGTATTCTCCTGCTGGGCATGTTCCTCAAAGAATTATAAGAATCATACCACAGTGATATATGTGTACCCATGTTCACAGAAGCATAATTTTTAATAGCTAAAAGTTGGAAGCAGCCCAATTGCCCAACAACTGGAGTCTGGAAAAAGAAAATGTTTTTTTTTTTATAAAATGGTGTACTACTCAGCCATAAAAAAATGAGAAATTAGAGACATTTATAGCTAAATGGATGCACATTGAGGCAATACTCTTAAGTGAAATAAATAGGTCACACATGTGTGTGTCTAAATACCAAATAGTTTCTCTAGTGTGAGAAACTGAAAGTGTAAATAAGGACTGAAATGTATAATAGATAATGTGAAATAGGAAGAAAAGGGGCAGAGGGGAAGGGGAAGTGGGAGGGGTGGGGAAAGGAAAGAAGGGAATGAAATTAATATGAGAAAATGAAAAAAATGGGAACAAAGTCTTTGTAAATAGGGAGGGATGGAGGGGTTGAAGGGAAGGCAGGGGAAGGGGAAAAAATAAGAACCAGGAGAGATTATGTAAAGGTACAAACTTCCAATGATGAATGTCATTATATTGTATACCTAAAATGTACCAATAAATTCATTTAAAAAATTAAATTTAACACAAAAGCTGTTAAAGAAAATACATAAAGATCAAGGTTATAAAAAATGTATACAGAAAACTACAAAACATCAGGAGAAATTAACGATGATCCAAATAAGTAGAGAAATGGACAATGTTCATGATTGGGAAATTCAAAATTATAACCATGCCAATGCTCCCATATTTATCTATAGTTTCAATGTGATCTCAAAAATATCCCAGCAAGTTGATTTAAATAAAATATGGCACCCCCCCAAAAAAAAAACCCAAGACAATCTTGAAGCAAAAAATCACAAAACTGGAGGATATTTATAATAAGATAAAATATATTATAACTCTATAATATTTATGACAGAATGTGACAAGTCAATGGAACTGAAACAAAGGGTCCAGGAAGAAACCTTCATGTATATGATTAAATACAGGACTTTTGATAAAAAGTATCGCATCTTAGTGTGATAGAAAATGAAAGTCTCTTTAAAACATTATATTAAGTAAATTGGATATTATCTTTTTTGGGGGGGGACCAGGGATCGAACTCATGACGTCAAGCTTCCAAAGCAGGTGGCAGAACCACTGAGTTAAATCCTTGGCAAAGATATTATGACAATATAAAAGGACAACTGGGACAGCTTAATAAGGGAAGAACCATAGAAAATAGGAAAGGAAATTAGGACCACAATGAGAAACTAGATACACAGTATATATAACTGATGGAGATATAATTGATATTATCATTTTTATAAAACTCTTTGACAATGTCACATGTATATATATATCCCAGCAATTCCACTCTTACCTATCTAACACAAATATATACTGATATGTACCAAAAGTTATGTTAAAATAAAACACACGTGGAAATATCAAATAGTTCCTCTAGTGTGAGGAACTGAAAGTGTAAATACAGACTAAAAGTTATAATAGATAATGTGAATAGGAAGAAAAGGGGCAAAGGGGAAGGGGAAGTGGGAGGGGTAGGGGAAAGGAAAGAAGGGAATGGAATGGAATTAATATGAGAAAAAGAAAAAATGGAAACAAAGTCTTTGTAAATGGGGAAGGATGGAGGGATTGAGGGAGGGCGAGGGAATGGGGAAAAAATAAGAACCAAGATGGATTATGTAAACGTGCAAATTTCCAATGATGAATGTCATTATACTGTATACCTTAAATGTACCAATAAAATTAATTAAAAAAAACAACTTGTCAGTACTAGCTATGATGGCTAAAATTTAGAAGCAAAAGTATCAATAATTAAATCTGGAAACAAATGTATCTAAATAATTATATAAGTAAATTATTATATACTCATATAAAACAATATTACTCAGAAATGAAAAGGAACAAATTACTTCTATCACAACATGAATGAATATTACAAGCAAAATCTTGAGCAAAGGCTACCAGGCACAAGTAAGTATAATTACCTACATGAAGTTCAAAACAGGCATGATTTAACCATATTGCTAAAAGTCAGGAGAATGGTTAATAAAGTTGAAAGGGCAGGAAAAGGAATAATCTGGGTCTTGGAGAAATGTTTGTGGAGGAATTAGTGCAACTGTGAATCCATTACATTTACAGAGGGCTGTTGACAAGACCTTTGTTTCAAATGTAGCAATTTCACGTCAAAGAATTTACCTACACTTCTTTGAAGCAGCGTTAGTGATTATAAAAGAGTGGAAATAACCAAAGTGTCCATCAAAGTTAATTGCTCAAATAAATTCAAACAGTCCTATAATGGAATAAGATAGAGACATAAAGAATTATAGCAATTCTTTAATTACCGACATGAAAACACTTCAAGACAAATTCAGTGAAAAACAATCAGGATATAGCATTGCATCCAGTAGGCTACCATTTATATTAAAAAGGCAAAAATATTTATACATAAGAAATATGAACTATCATTGTCCTTGTTCCTCCTGGTAAGCACTTCAAGAGCTGGAGGTATTTGTCATCCCTCTCCAAGATCTTCCCTGACAGTCACTTCAACACTATTCAGAATTTCCTATTTTTAATTTTTTTAATTTTTCTACTCTTTTTAAATTTTTATTTTTCTCTTCTTTTTTTCTTTCTTTTCTTTTCTCTTCTCTCTCTCTCTCTCTCTCTCTCTCTCTCTCTCTCTCTCTCTCTCTCTCTCTCTCTCTCTTTCACTCTCTTCCTGTCCCACATTCTTCTTCATCTCCCTTTTTGTTCCTGTTCTGGCCCTAATTTGGATTTCTTCTTTACTTCTTTATTTTTCTTTTCTTCTCTTTTTCCTTCTCTCAATTGTCATTAGTTTCAAAGAAAAGAAAATACAGTCTCTAGCCTCCCTGTTGTATTAGGTTGTTCTATTCTCATCTTTGTTCTTTCATTTTGTCTTTTGCTCTTGTCTTCTTAGATTTTGTGTGATCTTCCTGTGTCCTCTGCTAAACTTCCCCTATCCTTCTATCTATATCCTTCTTCTATCCCTCCCCAACTCCTTCTAATTCCCCATCCAAAAGGGTAAAGTTGCTATATTGAAGAGTTTATTCATTATAAACATATGTTGCGTTGGTCCTCAATTTTGATTTAATTCACACAGTTAAAGGTGATAGATTAAAAACTACCACAAATTGTCATTTTCTAAGTTGTGCTTGATGCTATGGTGTTGCTAATTGTATCACTTGGGCTAAGGTGCTGTGATTGATCTAATAAGTTGTCCTTCCTGGTATAATGAAAATGAGAGAGCTTCAGAGTCATTAGAGACTCAAACCTAAAGACCAGCTATATCTGGAAGACACCTCTGAGAAGCAATCATTCCATAACTGTTTTAAATACAAGCAACAAAGATACTTATAGTAAGCAACTTCAAAGTATCAACCCAGGGATTAAACCAAGGACAGCGCCAAAAACAAAAATGAGAAGACATTTAAGCAAGGCAGAAACTCAGACTACCACCCCACAAAAGGCAAATTTTGGGGGAAACGAGGTGGAAAAGTGTGATAATCAGCCACCTGGACAACCTGAACTGATAGCACAGGATGTAACAAACCACATGAATGAAGCTTTAGAAAACTTCAAAGCAGAAAAAATCTCTGTGATAACTATACAGATGGTGAGCAGAATGAAAGACATCATTAGAGGTTCTAGAACAGAAACAGATAACAAATTAGATGAGCTCAGAACCATGCTGGAAGCCATGAATTCCCAGCATAAGAAAGAAATTGAATCCATGAAACAGATTCAAACATATTCAGGAGATTAAAAACTCCATTGAAAGTATGCACAGCAGATTAAGGGAATGTGAAGATAGAATATCAGATATAGACGACAGGATTGTGGGTAAGGACCAAGAAAACAGAGATTTCTTAAGAATAGTAAGGGACCATGAGAAATCCATCCACCAGCTGCTAGATGATGCAAAGAAGAATAACATAAGACTGATAGGAGTCCACAAAAAAACAGGAGAAAGTACAATTGTCATAAAAAAAACTACACAGACATAAGAGTAGAAAACTTCCCAGACAGAGGTAGAGAATTGGACATGCAGATAAGTGAGATATATAGAACTTCAACTAGCCATGCTTTTTAAAAAAAGCTACTCCTAGACATATAATAATCAAGATCTGAGAAATGCAACAGAAGAACAAAATCCTCAAGCAGTTAGAGAAAAGAAACAAATTATCTACAAAGGAAAGCCCATCAGGATCACAGCAGACTTCTCAACACAAACCCTCAAGTCAAGGAGTGCCTGGAATGAAGTATTTCAAGCCCCCCCAAAAAATAACTTCCAACCTAGACTGTTGTATCCTACGAAATTATCTTTCAAAATCGATGGGGAAATTAGATACTTCCATGACAAAGAACACCTGAGTAATTTCATGAACACCAAACCAGCTCTCCAAACAATTCTAAACAATATCCTAGAAAAAGACAATGAAGGTCCCAACTCCATGAGGCCCAACAGAGTAAAGTCACTAGGCAAGCCAAGAAACTAAAGGGAAAGGGGGAAAAATAAAAAAAGAGCCAACAACAATAAAACATCATGACAAGGACAAGTCAATATTTATCAATTACAACCATCAATGTTAATGGCCTCAATTCACCAATAAAAAGAAATAGACTGATATAATAGATTAAGAAACAAAATCCAACAATATGCTGTATACAAGAAACACACCTAACTCAAAAAAAATTCAAAGACTGAAATTAAAAGGATGGAAAACAGTTCTTCACGTGACAGGAACCCAGGAAAAAACAGGGGTAGCAATCTTATCTGCAGACAAAGTAGATTTCAAAACAAAACTAATTAAGAGCAACAAAGATGGTGGCTACATCCTTGTGAAAGGAACAATCCAAGAAGAAGAGATTACAATTATAAATATATATGCACCAAATACAAATGCCCCCAACTATACAAAAGAAATATTAATGAACATGAAAAAACAAATAAGCACTAATACAATTGTAGTGGGGGATCTCAATACACCACTATCACAAATAGATCATCTAGACAAAAATTCAACAACAAAATTCTAGAACTGAATGAAGCTATTGAACAAATGTACTTAATAGATGTTTACAGAGTGTTCCACCCCACAAAATCAGGATATACATTCTTTTCAGTTGCACACGAGTCATTCCCCAAAATAGACCACATGCTAGCTCATAGGATATGTTTAAGTAAATGTAAAAGAATTGAAGTTATCCCCTGTATATTATCAGACCATAGTGCAATAAAATTGGAGATCAATAACATAAGAAACTGCAAAACCCCTCAAACACATGGAAATTAAATAACACCCTCCTGAACAACCAATGGGTCACAGAGGAAATTAAAGAAGAAATTAGTTTTACAAGTAAATGATAATGCCATTGCAACATACTGTCTATGGGACACAATGCAAGCAGTTCTAGGAGGGAAATTCATCACAGTGAATACCCATATTAGGAAAACAGAGAGAACTCAAATAAACAACCTAATACAGAACTTTGAGCTCCTAGAAAAAGAAGAGCATAACAAACCTAAAGCTTATACAAAAGAGGAAATTGTAAAGATCAGAGCACAAATCAATGCAATGGAGACTTAGAGAATGATACAAAAAATCAGTAAATCAAGAGCTGTTTTTGCAAAAGAATGAATAAAATTGATAAACTTTTAGTAAACCTTATCAAAAAAAGAAAGAAAGGCCTTAGATCCATGCAATTAAGAATGAAAAAGGTGAAGTCACAAGAGATTGAGCAGAAATCCAGAGGATCATCAATACCTACTTTGAGAACCTGTACTCTAAGAAAATGGAAAACACAGAAGAAATGGACAGATTCCTAGATACACACAAATTGCCAAAGTTAAATGAAGAAGATATAGAAATTCCAAGCACTCCAATTACAATGAGTGAAATTGAAAATGTAATAAAAAACTTACCAACAAAGAAAACCCCAGGTCCTGATGGCTTCACTGCTGAATTGTACAAGACATTTAAAGAAGAACTATCACCATTACTCTTTAAACTCATCAAGGAAATTGAAAGGGAAGCAGGCTTCCAAACTCATTCCTGGAAGCAAGTGTTACTTTGATTCAAAAACCAGGGAAAGACCCAACAAAAAAGGGAACTACACACCAATCTCTCTAATGAACATAGATGCAAAAATCCTCAACAAGATACTAGCAAACAGAATACAGAGGGTCATCAAGAAGATCATACACCTGACCAAGTCATATTTATCACAGGGATGCAAGGATGGTTCAACACACGTAAATCAATAAGTGTAATTCACTATATTAACAGAGTCAAGGACAAAAACCATATGATCATCTCAATAGATGCAGAAAAAGCATTAGACAAAATCCAACACCCATTTATGATAAAAACCCTATAGAAAATTGGAATAGAAAGTCTTTATTTCAACTGGATTAAGGCTATCTATGGAAAACCAACAGCCAACATCATCCTAAATGGTCAAAAACTAAAAACTTTCATGCTAAAATCAGGAACAAGACAAGGATGCCCACTATTACCACTCCTGTTCTATATAGTTCTGGAAACATTAGCCACAGCACATAGAAAAAAAAGCAATAAAAGGAATAAAAATAGGAAAGGAAGAAGTTAAACTGTCATTATTTGCTGATGATATGATACTTTACATAGAAGACCCAAAAAACTCCGCCAAAAGTCTTCTAGACTTAATTGACAGATTCATTAGAGTAGCTGGATACAAGATCAATACTCAAAAAACAATAGCCTTCTTGTACACAAATAACAGACTCACTGGGAGAGAAATTAGGGAAACAATTCCTTTTATACTACCATCCAAAAAAATGAAATATCTAGGAATCAATCTAATTAAGGAAGCAAAAGAGCTCTACACTGAAAACTACAGAACTCTGAAAAAAGAGATTGAAGAGGATATAAGAAAATGGAAAGACATCCCTTGCTACTGAGTAGGAAGAATCAATATAGTGAAAATGGCCATACTTCCAAAACTACTATATAGATTTAATGCATTGCCAATTGAAATTCCAACAATATATTTCACAGAACTAGTGAAAACAATCCAAAAATTCATTTAGAATATGAAGAGACCTAGACTAGCAAAAGCAATTCTAGGTAACAGAGACATGGCAGGGGGTATCAAAATCTGCAACTTGAAACTGTACTACAAAGCTACTGTGATAAAAACAGCATGGTACTGCAATAAAACAGACCCAAGGATTAGTGGAATAGATTAGAAGATGCAGAAACAACTTCAGACATACTCAGCCACCTCATCTTTGACAAAGGAGCCAACCACCCTCATTGGAGGAAAGATAGCCTATTTAATAAATGGTGTTGGAAAAAGTGGATTTCAGCCTGCCAAAGATTAAAACTAGACCCATATCTATCATCATGCACTAAACCAAGTGCGAAGTGGATTAAAGATCTAAACATGTAAACAGAAACACTATACTTGCTGGAAGATAAGTTAAGTAGAACTCTTGAAGACATTGGCATAGGAAAAGACTTTATGAACAAATCTCAGTAGCATGGGAACTAGCACAAAGAATCAACAACTGGGATCTCATCTTATTAAAAAACTTTTGCACTGCAAGAGAAATCACCAACAGAGCTAAGAGACAACCTACAATGTGGGAAAAAAATTTTTGAAGCTGTACCTCAGACAAGGGACAACTATCTAGAATATATAAAAATCAGACCCCCTGAATTGAAAGATGCAATTCAAAAATGGGCATCTGAAATGAACAGAAATTTCTCAGACAAAGAAGTAAAAGCAGCAAATAAACATATGAAAAAATGTTCAACATCACTGGTCATTCAAGAGATGCAGATGAAAACAACACTGAGATTCTACCTCACCCCAGAAAGAATGACTGCTATCAAGAAATCAACCAATAACAAATGCTGGTGGGGTGTGGGGAGAAAGGAACCTTTCTCCATTGTTGGTGGAACTGCAAACTGGTGCAACCACTCGGAAAATCAGTTTGGAGATAACTCAAAGAACTAGGACTAGAGTTCCCATTTGACCTAGCTATTCCCTTGCTGGGTATCTTCCCGAAAGAATTAAAGAATCATACTACAGCAATATATGTGCACCCATGTTTATAGTGGTACAGTTTGTAATAGCAAAAGCTTGGAAACAGCCCAAAGGCCCATCAACTGGAAACTGGATAAAGATGTGTTTTTTTATAAAATAGAGTACTACTCAGCCATAAAGAAAAACAAACTAGAGACATTTATAGCTAAATGGATGCATATTGAGGCCATACTCCTAAGTGAAATAAATAGAACACACATGTGTAAATACTGAATATTTTCTCTGGTGTGAGAAAAGGAAAGTGTAAATAACAATTAAAATGATTAAAACAAATAATTGATAATTTGAAATAGGAAGAAAAGGTACACAGTGGTAGGGGAAGTGGGAGGGGAAGGGGAAAGCAAAGAAAGGAAAGGAAAAATTATTAGAAAAGGAAAAAATGGAAACAAAGTCTTTGTAAATAGGGAAGGGTGCAGGGGGTGAAGGGAGGGGAGTGGAATGGGGAAAAAATAAGAACCAAGATACATCATGTACAGGTACAAGCACGCAATGATAAATGTAAATGTTTTGTACACATAAAATACACCAATAAAAGAATTTATGCAAAAAAATAAAATAAATAAAATAAAACTCAATAAAAATGGAATAAATAATTTAATTGAATAAATAAAATGGAATAAAAATCAAGGAAGTATTTAATCTCCCACCAATTATTTATAACTCTCTCCTGGTTCTTCCTTATCTGGCCTTATGCAATGTCTTCAACAAATCCTATAGGTTTCAGAGTCATCTTCAAACAGAAGGTTTCTTCTTTTCCTCTCCTGGCCCCTGTCTACTTCAGTCGTTCTACTATCCAGAAGTAGAAGCAGGAAGTAGATGATTCAGTTAACACCTTCCTTGATGAATGCAGGATTGTTGTAATTTAGCGTTCTCCATGATCCCAGTGAGCAATGTTAGTTCTCTCTTTAGAGGCCCTTTATGTGGCATCTTTGGAGCTATGGACTTGTCTACATACTTTACATGTCTTACATACTCTCTGCCTGATGCAGCCCTCAGTAGTACTTTCCACATACCCTTGTTTCCTTGGGTCCCCTCCTTTAGGGGGCCCTTTGAGCAGGATCTAGCTAGTCATCCTTTGCTGGTATCCACTCTTCCCATAGCTACAACCCACTCTTGTGCACCAGCTTTTGTGCATGCAGTTTCCTGGCTCCAGAAGCATTCCTACCTTCTTGCCTTGCAAGACAGGGGCAGCTCCCACCTCTTCAGACGTCTTAGGGCAGAGTCTGGCACCTATTGCTCTTCCCGCAACTAAAGAGGTTAATGTTAAATTCTGTCAAGAAATGAATCATTTTACCTCCTGCAGATTCTACCCTGGGTTTTATAGCCTTTTCTAGCTGTCATTTCTCTCCTTACATGTTCCTGTTAGAGCTGTCCACTGTAGTGGAAGTAAAAACCAGGCAATTTCAATGCCCATGATATTCTTACTGCAGTTTTAACAGTTCAGCAAATATTTGGAAATGCTTGTACACTACATTCTACTTCTGGAAAACAACCTCTCATCTTTCAGAAGGATTCTCTTTCTTCCTATTGACATTTATGAGAGGTTATCTCTCCCAATTCAAGTATGTGCAGGGGATGAAGAGTAACATACCTCTCTAATCCTATGAGACTTCTGCGGAGAATCTCTTCCCTGCCTTCTCAATGGGCCCACATGAGAAATGGGAGTATAAAGCTGATTGTCCACTTTGACTAATGTTTTAAAATCTTATGGAACATGACCATACTCATCACCCAATGTCCTCAGCTTTTAGCACTGATCAATACCTCCCACCAAGGGAAAAAGAAAACATGTTCCACTCCTCAACCTGTTACAGCTGGCTTGTATCATCTCCTGCTGTTCCATGTGCTTGAGTTCTGCCTGCTTCTCACAAAAGAAACAGAAAGCAGGGTCTATAATTCTTCTGCATTGACAATCCTGTCTGAGCAAACACCAGAGCTGCAAGTAAATTACTTGATTAATGACTATAAAATTGCTTATTATATTATAAATTCATAGTTTGTAGGTCTTATAGATTATCTGATTAATACATTACTTGATTAACTAATTACTTGAGTAATAAAAATATAATTACCTGTCACATTTTAGATTCTTAACTTGAAGTTTGATGAAAGTTGAACTGAATTCATCCCCAAGATGCTCTTCCGACACTCCCACATGTCAATGCTTTTCCTCCAGTTATATGTACTCTGGTTTAATTCTGGATGCTCTTACTGTCTGAAGTTCTGTTTTAGTTTGGGGTACTTCTGTGAGACAGTGAGGCCTCTGTAAACATCTGCTCTCAATTCCACCTGCTACTAGTGCTTAGCATGCCTCCTTGAGTCACCTGATGTCCCTGAATCTATAAGAGGTGGAATCTGAGCAAAGGTGCTCAAATCATGGGAAACATAAATATGTAAGAAAAGATTTTTTTTTGCATTTAAAGGAGTACAGAATATTGTATGAATGAAGATATAAACAAATCTAGTGTGTGGATGACCTGAGAAGTTTGACAGGGGAAGAAATATCCAAAGGAATCTGAATTATCTAGAAAGATAAAGAGATCCTTCCAAATAAGAGAAAGAAATGTGTAAAACTAGAGAGACAAGAATCACAAGTCCTCCTCCGACCTCCAGACAAGTTTCCCTGTTTGCTAGCCAAAGAATAAAGTTAAACACAATAAAGAGTTTACTTTATTGTAAAGTTAAACACAAAAGCTCCGGATGCAGACTATGTATGTGAAAGATGTCATAAAATCTGGTCTGTGTTTGTGTGTATCTACTTTGTTCTTATGCCTATGTTTAAGCAAATTTAGTTTTGCATTTAAAATAGTACCCAAATGTTAATAAGGAAGTGTGTTTTTAGATTTTTGGCAAGTCTATCAAAATGGTAAAAGACATACAGTGTGTTCTCCAAGAATTATGTACTTGTATATTCTAAAAAAGAAAATGTGCCAAATTCTTTTTGTCACAGTAAATATGGAAATCAAGATATTTACCAAAATAAAACTACAAGGTATATTATGTAGTGTTTCTGAAAATATCTTAGTGTGCCTTTTTCACAAGCAACTCATGATGACCGTGTTTCCAGTTCCTGAAAACAGCAAGATGCTGGAACACATCTTATTAAAGTGCTAAATTAAAACATGTCAAGATGCTTCTCAAATCTAGAAAATCACTTTAGGATTTGCACAGACAAACTCATATAATCCTTTAGATTTTTTTTTCATTAAATTCTTTTATTGGTACATTGTAGGTATACAACATAATTACATTTCTCATTGGGAATTGTACCTTTACATAATGCATCTTGATTCTTATTTTTCTCCCATTCCTAGCCCTTCCTTCATGCCCTCCACCCTTCCCTATTTACAAAGATTTTATTTCCATTTTTTCCATTTCTCATCATTTGTCCTTTCCCTTCTTTCCTTTCCCCTACCCCTCCCACAATCCCTACCCATTTGGACCTTTTCTTCCTATTTTACATTATCGATTATTCATTCTAATCATCAGTACATTTTAGGTATACAATATAAGGACATTCATCATTAGAAATTTGCACCTTTACATAGTCTCTCTTAGTTCTTATTTTTCACCCTTGCCCAGCCCTCCCTTCAACCCCTCCATTCCTCCCTATTTATAAAGATTTTGTTCCTATTTTTCCATTTTCTCATATTAATCCCATTCCCTTTTATCCTTTCCCCTAGCCCTCCCACTTCCTTCCCCTTTGCCCCTTTTCTTCCTATTTCACATTACCTATTATACATTTTATTCCTTATTTACACTTTCAGTTTCTCACACCAGAGAAACTATTTGGTATTTATACATGTGTGTCCTATTTATTTCACTTAAGAGTATTGCCTCAATGTGCATCCATTTAGCTATAAATGTCTCTAATTTCTCATTTTTTATGGCTGAGTAGTACTCCATTTTATAAAAAAAAACCCACATTTTCTTTATCCAGTCTCCAGTTGATGGGCATTTGGGCTGTTTCCAAGTTTTAGCTATTACAAACTGTGCTGCTATGAACATGGGCACACATATATCACTGTGGTATGATTCTTTTAATTCTTTGGGGAAGATCCCCACAAGTGGAATAGCAGGGTCAAATGGGACATCGAGTCCTAGTTCTTTGAGGTATCTCCATACTGATTTCCACAGTGCTTGCACCAGTCTACACTCCCACCAGCAGTGGACCAGGGTTCCTCTTTCCCCACAGCCCTGCCAGCATTTGTTATTGCTTGATTTCATGATAGCAGCCATTCTTTCTGGAGTGAAGTGGAATCTCAGTGTTGTTTTCATTTGCATCTCTCGAATGACCAGTGATGTTGAATATTTTTTCATGTATTTATTTGCTATTTCTACTTCTTTGTGTGAGAAATGTCTGTTCATTTCAGATGCCCATTTTTGAATTGGGTCTTTAAATTTGGGAGGTCTGATCTTTTTAAGTTCTTTATAGATTCGAGATAGTAGACCTTTATCTGAGGAAGAGCAGGTGAAGATTTTTTCCCACATTGTGGGTTGTGTCTTCACACTGCTGGTGGTTTCTCTTGCTGTGCAGAAGCCTTTTAATAAGAAGAGATCCCACTTGTTGATTGTTTGTGCTAGTTCACGGGCAACTGAGGTTTTGTTCATAGAATCTTTTTCTACACCGATGTCTTCAAGGGTTTTACCTAACCTCTGTTCCAACTGGTTCAGAGTTTCTATTTTAATATTAAAATCCTTTTGATTTTTAAACAGTGATAAAACAAAAGGTGTCTTTACTTCAGAATCTTCCAACCATAGCTAAATCTTCTGACCAGGACTTCTAAACTGTTGCTGCCGAGAAGCCCCAGGCTGCAGAAGTGAACAAACACACATTCCCAGACTTCAAAGCTATAGTCTAAAACTTCACCCTTGTTCTTCCACATGCAGTGCATTTCTCTGAAGGCTTCTCTTCTCCTAAAATCTCAGTATAAAAGTTGAGAATGACAGAGGAGAGCATGGATAGAGGGTAGCTAGATAATAGGTACCAAAACACAGGTTAATAAGTTCTAGCATTCCACAGCATTGTAAGGTGACTATAGTTCACAAAATCCCATTATATATTCTATAAATAACTAGAAGAGAGGAGTTTGAAGGCTTACAACACAAACTAATAAGATTAATTACTCTGACACAATCAGTACACATTGCATACGTGTATTGAACAAACATGTACCTCATAAATAAGTACAATTATCATGTTAACCCAAATTCTTTATATATTTGAGAAGGAAATGCTAATTACCTTGATTTGATCATTATACATTGTCTACATGTATCAAAAATTCACACTGTACTGCATAAATATGAATAATCAAAATAATTTGATTCAAAAGGGTTTTCATGCACTGTAAAAATATAAAATATAGTCAAAATCAGCAAAATGGACACTTTGAGAAGACACCCTACATTCATCTTGTGACATCTAGTACCCCTCAAGCCACCTCCATGCCCAGTTACATTTGTATAAAAAATTACACTTTAGATTATGAGATTTTAGAGTCCTCATAATAACTGCTAATATGAATTAGCAATTCCTACATCAAGAGTCTTCCCTCTTTCAACAGCCACCTTACATAGAAGGCATTATTATTTACTATTTTTAAGTGCCTTCCTGTAATGCTAACCACTAGTAGTGTACTTTGCAAATGTGACTCCAAAGCACAATTCCTAATAGCTAAACCTTGGAAACAGCCTACATGCCCATCAGTGGATGAATGGATAAAGAAAATGTGGTTTTATATACGATGAAGTACTGCTTTGCCATAAAGAAGGATAAACTTGAGACATTTTTAGGTAAATGGATGCACTTTGCCAACATACTTTTAAGTGAAATAAATTAAACTCATATGTTTAAGTATCACATTGTTTCTGTTGTGTGAGAAACTGAAAGCATAAAAAAGGACCAAAATGCATGATTGGGAAGTAGGAAGAAAATGTTCAGATGGGAAGAGGAACAAGGGAGGGGGAAGGGGAAAGATAAGGAAGAGGAAAAAGCAAAAAAGGGAATAGAAGGAAAAAAATGGAAACAAAGCTTTTGAAAATAAGGAGGGGAAGAAGGGTTGAAGGGAGGGGAGGGGAATGGAGGGAAAAAAAGCAAGCTATACCACATAGAGGTGCAAATTCCCTATGATGAATGTGATCCTTATGTATACCAAAAGTGTATCAATAACATTAATTTAAACAGAGAACACAAAACAAGCCAAAGTCTATGGTTTTAACCAGATTTTCATATCTCACTGCCATTCTCAAAAGCACAGATCAAACATAGCTTCAATTTAAGACATAAATTTTCATTTCTGAGGCTGTGTTTTAGCCAATCATGTGCGTATTATTATGTGAGTATCTGACATGAGTCCTATACCCTCCACTTCCTTCCCCAACTGTTGCCCATCACAGTTAACACAATGCTTCTGCTACTTTATATCACAGGTGTGCAAGAGGACTTACAAAAGGAGGGGTGGAAGGATTAGTTACCCAATTTCATAAATATGAAAGCAGACCAAGTGGTTGAGCAATTTTTCTAGGATCTTGACACTAACAGAAATGACCAAGTTCAGCAACAAGCAAGCACTTTGGGAGCAGTCCCCAGCTTTCCCACCGTCACAGCTTGTCTACCATCTCAAAAGCCAGAGCATTCTTCTCCAGATACTCCCTCATTTGAAGGCCTTTTGTATGTTTTCCATATGTATGGGTCTGTTCTAGCACTGTCCATCTTAGTAGGATATAAATCCTGCCAATTTCAGAACACAAAACTTTCTTACTGCAATGCAAGAAAACAACAGAATAAGCAGCCCCTACTTTTCAGCACCCTCTGTTCATGTGAAATGGTTTCATAGAGCCAATGGGTTCATTGTTAAATGAATCATGTATTCTCACGGTAAAAATATCCTAATGGAAAGACATTATCATAAACAAATAATAGCCATTACTAGCAATATATCATGAATCAAACTACACCGTGACTATAAATTTCTATTATGACTTAAGCTCCAAACTTATCATCCATATCCTACCCGAACAGCGTGGATTTCTGAACCACTGATTACACAGAAGGTCTCAATGGACATTCATACAAAAACGTTCCAGGGCGTCATATTCTATCGCATCATCTCTGTCACACTAGTTCTCTTCATCCTGCTGTGCCAACTGCCCTCAAAGAATTGACAACCCGTCCCTTTTATTAACCTCCCACTCATGTCCCAGCTGCTCCTCTCCCCACCCCTTCAAATTCTCTGACAAGTTTGATCTCTGACTCTTCGGTCAGTGATGGAAACATACAAGTCCCTTCTCTGAGGCAAAAGGACACTTTTTCTTTCAATTTGTGCCTCAAACCTAGTGTCAAGACAAAGAGAGACACACTGAGTGGAGCTCAACATAAAATTTGGAAAGAGATGCTATTTTTTCCAAAAACAAAACAAAATAACCTTACTTTTGCAGATTTTACAAGACTACACAATCACAGGAACGTATTGTTGGTGCCACCCCTATCCCACCACCACCCCCTCACAGAGCTTGGTAAGATACTCAGATACTCAGAACATTCGGCACAAAGTAAAGCCTCCCCCAGGCTTGAACACTTTCAGCTTCGGTAGCTCAGTTTCCTAGTTTCCTTAGCCAGTCATTCACCTTTACTGTTGAGCTTGTGTCTAACCCACTTCCCCTGTCAAATGGAGCCCCATATACCTGGACCCTGGATGCTCCATCCTTCTGGGCCTACACTACCTGCCTCACTCTTGCTAATCCCTTATCCTTCGCTGAAACCTGGTGACAACTCAGCCTGCTACATATACCTCTTGGTAGGTGTGTTTCTCTCTTCCATTCTCTTTCCTGGAGAGACATCCCATGTTCCTGGCATGCAAACTCACACAGGATGTCTAATGGCTTCCTACCCTATGCCCAAGAGAGTACTTTGGTGGGAAAGATTGCTTTCTTTCTTTTTTTAAAGCCAGTTTTAATTGTACAACTCTACTTAAAGTTTCAAGTCACTCCTCAGAACTCTATTTTTGTTAAACATCTCCATTCCCTTTCAATTTTCCATATATGAAAAACTCCCCTGGTATTATTTCACATGGGCCTAATCAGCTTTTCTGGAGTATTCTTGCTTTGTGAGAGCTCAGTATGAATACAAGGTCCCTGACTGAAGTTACATGCCAAAGGGAGCCAGGGTTTCCCTCCCCGGGAACTCATTAACTATCAATGACGTTTGTATAACACAGGGCTACAGGAGCAGCTTGGCATAACCTCTGCTCTGTCTCCAAGCTAACTTCTCCCCAGCTCCTCTGAAATATATTTCCTTATTCCCCACTTTCTGGCCACACGCTGTTCTTTTTTCTTTTCCATTGCTAAATTTGATTCTAAAACATTACTTCATTTCAGCTTAACTTTCCAATTTTACAAAATAACTGTAAATCAACATCCTGCCTCAAAGGTACTGACATTTTCAAGCACAGTTCCACTTATATTTAAAAATAACATAAATATATATATATATATATAATTGAGGTAATATAATATAGTTGAGATATATATATATAATTGAGATAAATAATAAGTATGTTCTGTTTCTTTTCTCATAAACACAGAATTTCTTCAAAGGAAAGAGAGTGGTCCCATTCCTTATTGTTCTAAATTTTATATTTTTGAGTTCTCACCTGACCCAGAAATCAAATGCTTATTCTATGTGATGCCTTATTTCTATTCCCAGCAGTACTCTGCATTACTACCTATTAGTTTTCACTTTTGAGTCACATGTCAAACTCCTTCGATCTGACTTCCAATTGTACCAATCTACTAAAAGGCTTTCTTAAAGGACAGCATCACCAGCTCCTTGGATAAGTGGCCTTTTCTTTGGTTTGTAGCACTCTTAACTCTGTCACATTGGACACTATTGACAGGGTTTCTATTTGAAACTTGTTTTCACTGATTTCCTTGAAAGTGCTCCATCTTCTTTTTTCTATTTCTTTTTTGTTTTTGTTTTAATCTATCTGACTTTTTTGTGGTCTCCCACACTGTACCCTCTTTAAATACTGTAGGACTGAAATGTATCCAAAATGCACTTCCTCTAATCTCTGGTTTTACTCCCCAAGGGATCACCTCCCCTTCCCAGGCCTTAACAATCACCTGTTTGTTGATGATTAACAAATATATTTATCACATCAGCCCTTGTCCTGAGCTTCAGATTGATATTAAGAACATCTACCTGAACATAATATGGACAGGTCAAAACCTTTCCACAAAAATATATTTTCTGCTATATTTTTCTTAAAAATAAGGCTAATAATATGATAAGGTAACAAGATTAGTAGCCATAGGACTAAGGTAATACCAGCTATTATAACAGATAAACCTATAAAACTCAGTGACCTCATATAACAAAAATTTCTGTCTCATGGCCCTCAATTTCAATGGCAAAGGGAAAGAGGTTATGATCTCTGCTGTCCTCTGAGGTTTCCTTTGGGGACTCAGGAAAGAAGAAAAGTATGACAACTGTGACACCCAAGGGAATCAGCCTCAACTGGCAGACAAAAAATTAAAAAGAAAGCTGATGAATTCCTTGAAGTTCTTTTTATAAACCAGGCCTGTGACGGTATAGATCACTTTAGCCCAAATCTATTTGTGTGTGGCCATGGGGTGGGGAGAATTCAAGTACATGAACTAATTGCAAAACAGGCTAGGAAAACTTAATCCAGCCCTGTGCACAAGAGGAAAGGAAAATCAGTTTGGTAAATATGTAACAAGCCTAGGTCACAGCAAAAAGTAAATTAGCAAACCTTTACCACTTAGCCCAACACATCGTAACACAAAAGTTGTTTTATTATGTATTTGTTCAATTATCTCAGCTAGAATTCTCATAGTTATTTTTTTATTTCTCACTTTCCCATGTCCTGTCCTTCAATTACCTCGTCCATTAAATCTTTCTATTTAAATCGCCTTAGCGCATTAGTAGTGAACATGAACTTGACAATAAAATCACTTTGGGTAGTTAAAAATAATACTGCTCTTCAGATCCCAAGGTAGTTGAATTAAATTAA